>NC_135236.1:47856788-48156788 GCF_051348905.1 Ranitomeya variabilis
CCAATAATAAGGGGGCGCTCACACTTATGCAACCACATTATTTTAGGTTTCTTATTTTTATTTCCCCCCCTCAAAATGATTTCAGTTTGTTTCTCAATGGATTTGTACAATAGTTATGGAGACAGTCCTCTCACAGAATGTCTACAGGGATAGCCGTCCTGCACAACAGGTATGTGGATAGTCCTTCTCCAGTATGTCTACAGGGATAGCTGTCCTGCACAGTAAGTATGTGGACAGTCCTCCTTCAGTATGTCTACAGGGATAGCCTTCCTGCACAATTGGTATGAGTATAGCCCTCCTGCACAATAGGTATGTGGATAGTCCTCCTCCAGCATGTCTACAGGGACAGCCCTCCTGCTCAACAGGTATGGGGATAGTCCTATCTCAGAATGTTTATGGGGATAACCCTCCTGTACAATAGGTATGAAGACAGTCCTCCCACAGAATGCCTACATGGATAGCCCTCCTGCACAATAGGTACAGTATGTGGATAGTCCTCATCCAGTATGTCTACAGGGATAGCCCTCCCGCACAACAGGTATGTGGATAATCCTCCAGCATGTCTATAGGGATAGCCCTCCCGCAAAATAGGTGTGTGGATAGTCCTCCTCCAGCATGTCTATAGGGATTGCCCTCAGGCACAATAGGTATGTGGATAGTCCTCCTACAGTATGTCTACAGGGATAGCCCTCCTGCACAACAGGTATGTGGATAGTCCTCCAGCATGTCTATAGGGATTGCCCTCAGGCACAATAGCTATGTGGATAGTCCTCCTACAGTATGTCTACAGGGATAGCCCTCCTGCACAACAGGTATGTGGATAGTCCTCCAGCATGTCTATAGGGATTGCCCTCAGGCACAATAGCTATGTGGATAGTCCTCCTACAGTATGTCTACAGGGATAGCCCTCCTGCACAACAGGTATGTGGATAGTCCTCCAGCATGTCTATAGGGATTGCCCTCAGGCACAATAGGTATGTGGATAGTCCTCCTACAGTATGTCTACAGGGATAGCCCTCCTGCACAACAGGTATGTGGATAGTCCTCCAGCATGTCTACAGGGACAGCCCTCCTGCTCAGTAGGTATGGGGACAGTCCTCAGAATGTTTATGGGGATACTCCAGAGTAGATGCAGACATCCTCACTTCTGTATGCGGTAAGACCCCAGTGGCCATAGTGTGGTGTGTTGTACTGCAGAGCCCTGTGCTGGGGATATGTGTATATATATATAACGGTTCATCCATGTCTCTTCCTCCCCTTCTCGGGCAGGAGATCCTCCGGGTCGGGGACATTGATCAGGACGGGCAGCTGGATTTTGATGAGTTCACCCGATACCTGGTGGACAGAGAGAAGAGACTCCTGATCATGTTCAACAGTCTGGACCGCAACAGCGATGGTGAGTACACGTCTATATGACACATCCGTAATTCTAGCCGCCCTCCGGCCGGGGACAGGCACGTACTGACAGTGACAGGCAGGCGGCCGTGACGTCCGACCTCCAGTAATAGTGCGGACCCACAGACAGTAACTGATAGCGAGAGATGTATCCCCCACATCCTGCGACTCTCACTTTACGGCCTGTAGTAAATATTCCTGTACAGTCACAGGCCACCTTAGAAATTAACGAATTCCCAACCTTGACTCCGGCTGACGTCAGTGGTGCACTGTCCTCTCTCCCAGGTCGCATTGATGCATCTGAGATCCAGGAATGTTTCCACGGTCTCGGGGTTCACATCACACTGACACAGGCCCACAAGATCCTGCAAAGGTGAGCAAGAAAACAACCTCACCCTGCTGTCAGTTTCCACCTGTTCTGTCCTGGCATACTTGTCACTTTGCTTCCCCCGTTACCTCAGAGGGGGACGGGAGGATTCATTTATGATTCAGATCATTAACTCTTTAAAGGTGTCTTCCCATGAAAAGATCATTGTAATCAATGGATCTTGGAATAATAAGAATTTCCATAATTGGAAGTCTTTAATTCAAATGTTCCTGTGCTGAGATAATCTTATAAATGTGTCCCTGCTGTGTACTGTGTAATGGCTGTGTCTTACCGTAAAGGAACATGGTCTGATCATACCACACCTCCGACTGCGCTGCTGTACTGCTGCCACCTAGTGGAGCTCACAGTCATTGCTCAGTCCTGCACACTATTATACTCATGTACTGCGCTGCTGTAATGCGCCACCTAGTGGAGCTCACAGTCATTGCTCAGTCCTGCACACTATTATACTCATGTACTGCGCTGCTGTAATGCGCCACCTAGTGGAGCTCACAGTCATTGCTCAGTTCTGTACACTATTATACTCATGTACTGCACTGCTGTAATGCTGCCACCTAGTGGAGCTCACAGTCATTGCTCAGTCCTGCACACTATTATACTCATGTACTGCGCTGCTGTAATGCGCCACCTAGTGAAGCTCACAGTCATTGCTCAGTCCTGCACACTAAACTCCTGTACTGCACTGCTGTAATGCTGCCACCTAGTGGAGCTCACAGTCATTGCTCAGTCCTGCACACTATTATACTCATGTACTGCACTGCTGTGATGTTGCCACCTAGTGAAGCTCGCAGTCATTGCTCAGTCCTGCACACTAAACTCCTGTACTGCACTGCTGTAATGCTGCCACCTAGTGGAGCTCACAGTCACTGCTCAGTTCTGTACACTATTATACTCATGTACTGCACTGCTGTAATGTTGCCACCTAGTGGAGCTCGCAGTCACTGCTCAGTCCTCCACAGAAAACTCCTGTACTGCACTGCTGTAATGTTGCCACCTAGTGGAGCTCGCAGTCATTGCTCAGTCCTCCACAGAAAACTCCTGTACTGCACTGCTGTAATGTTGCCACCTAGTGAAGCTCGCAGTCACTGCTCAGTCCTCCACAGAAAACTCCTGTACTGCACTGCTGTAATGTTGCCACCTAGTGAAGCTCGCAGTCACTGCTCAGTCCTCCACAGAAAACTCCTGTACTGCACTGCTGTAATGCTGCCACCTAGTGGAGCTCGCAGTCATTGCTCAGTCCTGCACACTATTATACTCATGTACTGCACTGCTGTAATGTTGCCACCTAGTGGAGCTCGCAGTCATTGCTCAGTTCTGTACACTATTATACTCATGTACTGCACTGCTGTAATGCTGCCACCTAGTGGAGCTCGCAGTCATTGCTCAGTTCTGTACACTATTATACTCATGTACTGCGCTGCTGTAATGCTGCCACCTAGTGGAGCTCGCAGTCACTGCTCAGTCCTCCACAGAAAACTCCTGTACTGCACTGCTGTAATGCTGCCACCTAGTGGAGCTCGCAGTCATTGCTCAGTTCTGTACACTAAACTCCTGTACTGCACTGCTGTAATGCTGCCACCTAGTGGAGCTCACAGTCATTGCTCAGTCCTGCACACTATTATACTCATGTACTGCGCTGCTGTAATGCGCCACCTAGTGGAGCTCACAGTCATTGCTCAGTCCTGCACACTATTATACTCATGTACTGCGCTGCTGTAATGCGCCACCTAGTGGAGCTCACAGTCATTGCTCAGTCCTGCACACTAAACTCCTGTACTGCACTGCTGTAATGCTGCCACCTAGTGAAGCTCGCAGTCATTGCTCAGTCCTGCACACTAAACTCCTGTACTGCACTGCTGTAATGCTGCCACCTAGTGGAGCTCACAGTCATTGCTCAGTTCTGTACACTATTATACTCATGTACTGCACTGCTGTAATGCTGCCACCTAGTGGAGCTCGCAGTCACTGCTCAGTCCTCCACAGAAAACTCCTGTACTGCACTGCTGTAATGCTGCCACCTAGTGGAGCTCGCAGTCATTGCTCAGTCCTGCACACTATTATACTCATGTACTGCACTGCTGTAATGTTGCCACCTAGTGGAGCTCGCAGTCATTGCTCAGTTCTGTACACTATTATACTCATGTACTGCACTGCTGTAATGCTGCCACCTAGTGGAGCTCGCAGTCATTGCTCAGTTCTGTACACTATTATACTCATGTACTGCGCTGCTGTAATGCTGCCACCTAGTGGAGCTCGCAGTCACTGCTCAGTCCTCCACAGAAAACTCCTGTACTGCACTGCTGTAATGCTGCCACCTAGTGGAGCTCGCAGTCATTGCTCAGTTCTGTACACTAAACTCCTGTACTGCACTGCTGTAATGCTGCCACCTAGTGGAGCTCGCAGTCACTGCTCAGTCCTCCACAGAAAACTCCTGTACTGCACTGCTGTAATGCTGCCACCTAGTGGAGCTCGCAGTCATTGCTCAGTTCTGTACACTAAACTCCTGTACTGCACTGCTGTAATGCTGCCACCTAGTGGAGCTCGCAGTCACTGCTCAGTCCTCCACAGAAAACTCCTGTACTGCACTGCTGTAATGCTGCCACCTAGTGGAGCTCGCAGTCATTGCTCAGTTCTGTACACTAAACTCCTGTACTGCACTGCTGTAATGCTGCCACCTAGTGGAGCTCGCAGTCACTGCTCAGTCCTCCACAGTAAACTCATGTACTGCACTGCTGTAATGCTGCCACCTAGTGGAGCTCGCAGTCATTGCTCAGTCCTGCACACTAAACTTTTTTTTTTTTTTACTGTTCTGCCGGCGCACAGCATGGATCGCGATGGCACATTAACCATCGACTGGTTGGAATGGAGGGATCATTTCCTACTGAATCCCCTTCACAACATGGAGGACGTGGTAACTTTTTGGAAGCATTCCTCTGTGAGTACAGTCATTAGAAGATAGTTTTCAGGTTGTCCCAAAATCTGAGCACTAGGGTGTAATATAAGCGGATATGTCAGCTATTCTGCCCCACCATCAGGTGTAAAGCAAATCCTGACCAGCCTGAAATCTGCATGATGTATTTTCTACCTAGTTTTTAGTCTGTGCACTATAGAAATATATGGAAACCATCAGCAAGCAGTCCAGCTTCTGTTCTTGGAATTTCCTGTGGGTTTTATATTCTTGGAGGAGTAACCATGGATGCAAGTGGGAGATCTAAGATAGTAAGTGTATGGGGGAAAAGTATTCGCAGCAGCACAGAGTGTTTCAGGATAGTGCGATGATGATCTTGTGGGCAGGCCGTAACCACGGTATGGCGGCATAGTACATAACGCCGTGTGACTGTGTGGTGTGGATGTGATTCCAGGTGCTTGACATAGGGGAGTCGCTTGCCGTCCCGGATGAGTTTTCTCAGAAGGAGATTCGCTCGGGCACGTGGTGGAAGCAGCTTCTGGCCGGAGGAGTGGCGGGGGCCGTGTCCAGGACCGGGACGGCCCCTCTGGACAGACTGAAAGTGCTAATGCAGGTAGTATGGAGAGGAGGAGATAGACCTATATACTATGACTGCGTGACGCCGCCATTCTCGGGCTTCCTCCATGTCCCCAGGTCCATGGAACCAAGGCTGATGGTCTCTCGATGTTGAGAGGTTTGAAGGGAATGGTTGAGGAGGGGGGGATCCGGTCGCTCTGGCGCGGGAACGGGATCAACGTCTTGAAGATAGCACCAGAATCTGCCATCAAGTTCATGGCGTACGAGCAGGTGAGGTGCTGGGTATAGGAGACGGAGGCAGTGGGAAATCCACCTCCTATCTAGAGGCATGGGCAGTTCTTTATTTCTTCCTCCTCCATGCTTTGCACTGCAGCTTTGCTTATGTGACTCTTTGCTTATGTGACTGTTTCCATTGCGCATGTATGATGCAGCGAAATCCGGGGGGCTCTGAGTGAGGTTTGCCGGACCCCTTAATGATGTGCCTGCATCTGAGCATGTTTATGGGCCTCACCGGCACCGATCACTGTATAGCGCTACAGCTCGCTTTACTGCTGTACCCCACTTTACAGCTCAGCCCTGGTCACCTGGGTATTATCAGGCACCAGCGCCAATCACGGGGGGCCGCTGACAAGTCTTTTCTCCCTTCACAGATCAAGAAGCTAATCCGCGGCCAGGATGAGACCCTGAGGGTCCGAGAGAGGTTCGTAGCGGGGTCCCTGGCCGGGGCCATAGCGCAGACTGTGATCTATCCTATGGAGGTGAGATGACATTTTCTTATTTGGGTGGGTGATATAATGGGGTAAAGTGTTCTTGAGGTTGTTTTTTTTTAATCTAGTAATCTAGAAATTCTGCTAATTCAGCACATGATGTCTCACTAGGTCCTGAAGACCAGGCTGGCTCTCCGGCGGACCGGTCAGTACTCGGGGATGACGGACTGCGCTCGACAGATCCTACGCACTGAAGGGGTCAGAGCGTACTTCAAGGGCTACCTCCCCAACCTGCTGGGCATCGTGCCGTATGCGGGCATTGACCTGGCAGTTTATGAGGTGAGCTCCGGCCGGTGACACTGGTGGTACATACACTACCGTTCCAAAGTTTAGGGTCACCCAGACAATTTTGTGATTTCCATGAAAACTCATACTTTTATTAATCAAATGAGTTGCCAAATGAATTGAGAATCTAGTCCAGACATTGACAACATTGGAAAAAAAGATTTTTATTTGAAATAATAATTTTCTCCTTCAAACCTTGCTTTCGTCACAGAATGCTCCCTTTGCAGCAATTCCAGCATTGCAGACCTTTGGCATTCAAGCAGTTAATTTGCGGAGGTAATCTGGAGAAATTTCCCCCCATGCCTCCAGAAGCCCCTCCACAAGTTGATTAGCCTTGATGGACACTTTTTGCACCATATGGTCAAGCTGCTCCCACAACAGCTCAATGGGACTGAGATCTGGTGACTGCGCTGGCCCCTCCATTACAGATAGAATACCAGCTGCTGCTTCTTCCCTAAATAGTTCTTGTATAATTTGGAGGTGGCTTTGGGTCATTGTCCTGTTGTAGGATGAAATTGGCTCCAATCAAGCGCTGTCCACAGGGTAAGGCATGGTGTTGCAAAATGGAGTGATAGCCTTCCCTATTAAAAATCCCTTCTACCTTTTACAAATCTCCCACTTTACCAGCACCAAAGCAACCCCAGACCATCACATTACCTCCACCATGCTTGACAGATGGTGTCAGGCACTCTTCCAGCATCTGTTCGGGTATGTTTCCACGTGCAGGAAACGCTGCGTGTTTGACGCTGTGCAGAGCCGCAGCGTCAAACACGCAGCGTCCAGATGTTACAGCATAGTGGAGGGGATTTTATCAAATCCCGTCTCCACTATGCGTGGTAACACGCACCCGGCGGCCCTGCGATTCCAGACATGCTGCGCGTCTTTTAAAATCGCAGCATGTCCGTGTACCTTGCGGCGACGCTGCGCCACCGCAAGGTATATCACAGGGCCCTATGTGTGGGGTGCGATGATGCCGGATGTGTGCAATGAACACATCCGGCATCATCGCGTCACAGAAGGGGGCGGGGCTTAGGGCGGAGCAGGTTTGCCACTCCGTCCAAACCGCCGGCCATCCTGAAGGTGGAAACATACCCTTCAGTTGTTCTGCGTCTCACAAAAGTGTGTGATCGAAACACCTCAAACTTGGATTCGTCTGTCCATAACACTTTTTTCCAATCTTCCTCTGTCCAATGTCTGTGTTCTTTTGCCCATATTAATCTTTTCCTTTTATTAGCCAGTCTTAGATATGGCTTTTTCTTTGCCACTCTGTCCTGAAGGCCAGCATCCCGGAGTCACCTCTGCACTGTAGACGTTGACACTGGGGTTTTGCCTGTACTATTTAATGAAGCTGAAGCCTATATACACCAGGCCAATATCCACATCAAAATAATAAATGTGGAAACAATAAGGATAGGATTCAGTGCAAAAATAGACAGAACTCAACAAAAAGATACGCACCACCAAGAATCATAGATTAAAAAGTATACAACTTTATTACAAGATAAATATATAAAATCACATTTAATGAAGCTGCCAGTTGAGGACCTGTGAGGCGTCGATGTACTTCCCTTGTTGCTCAGTTGTGCAGCGCGGCCTCCCACTTCTCCTTCTACTCTGGTTACAGCCTGTTTGTGCTCTCCTCTGAAGGGAGTAGGACACACCGTTGTAGGAAATCTTCAGTTTCTTGGCAATTTCTCACATGGAATAGCCTTCATTTCTAAGAACAAGAATAGACTGTCGAGTTTCACATGAAAGTTCTTTTTTTCTGGCCATTTTGAGAGTTTAATGGAACCAACAAATGTAATGCTTCAGATTCTCAACTAGCTCAAAGGAAGGTCAGGTTTATAGGTTCTCTAATCAGCCAAACTGTTTTCAGCTGTGCTAACATACTTGCACAAGGGTTTTCAAGGGTATTCTAACCGTCCATTAGCCTTCTTACACAGTTAGCAAACACAAAGTACCATAAGAACACTGGAGTGATGGTTGTTGGAAATGGGCCTCTATACACCTATGAAGATATTGCATTACAAACCAGACGTTTGCAGCTAGAATAGCCATTTACCACATTAACAATGTATAGAGTATATTTCTGAATCATTTAATGTTAGCTTCTTTGGAAAAAACCTGTGCTTTTCTTTAAAAAAAAAAAAAGGAAATTTCTAAGTGCCCTAAAGTTTTGAACGGTAGTGTGCATGGCGTCTGCCCTGGATAAGCTTCTCTTTATGTGCCCCCAATCTAGACCCTTAAGAACACGTGGCTGCAGAGGTACCAGACTGGCTCCAGCCCGGACCCGGGGGTGCTGGTGTTACTGGCGTGTGGCACAATTTCTAGCACATGTGGGCAGATCGCCAGCTATCCTCTGGCCTTGGTTAGGACACGTATGCAGGCACAAGGTGAGAACATGTCTTTCAGGCCCCGGCTGTGAGCCATAATGGATGCTACGACTTAGCTGACAGCAGAATTGTGAATTCAGCTCTGGGTACCAGGATATGCCCTGTCTTCCAGGATCGTGTGGTCCCGGGTATATGATACTATCTCTCTCTCCCAGCTTCCATCCAGGGGTCTCCACAGCTCTCTATGGTGGCTCTATTTCGTTACATCGTGGCTCGGGAAGGGGTCCTCGGCCTGTACCGCGGAATCGCCCCCAACTTCATGAAAGTGATCCCTGCCGTCAGCATCAGCTACGTGGTCTACGAGAATATGAAGCGCGTGCTGGGGGTGACCAGCCGGTGAAACTGCAGAAAATGGGACCCCAGAAGATCAAAAACTTAGTTTTTTTTCCTGGTTTAAGGACCCCCCTTTTACTTTTTTTAGAGCATTTTTTTGTAATACTGCTGCATTTCACTGCAAAAAATAACATGAGGGGCGTTTGGAATCCGCTGCATTTCATGACAGAGACTTCTGGGGTACCACACGGATGGTGACCCTGGGGCGAGGATGACGGCCTTGCCCCGAATATGAGGTCATTTTATACTGAATGTATATTTTGCATGTGATTTTTATTTTGAGGTCAATGGAGGGGAAAGGGCTCCACACCTGAATGTACCACGCTCCGCACACTGAATGTTACTGATCACTGCACGGTCAGGGGCCGAGTCCTGTGCAGTACTCTGCACCTTGTGCTGTCGGACCATGCTGGGAGTAGTAGTGTAGAGGCCAGTGCTCCTGGGGATGATTGACACCTGCCCGTGTTTTATCTGCGCCTCTGACAATTCTTTCCATTAATGGTTTTCTTGGGGGGATGTGCGTCTGAGGCAAATCGTGTCGTCCGGATGCGGAGCAAAGTGTTTATTTCTAGCCTGGTCTTCGAACAAATATCGTCCGCATAGCGACAACCAGTGCGTCTAATGAGACCACGATCTGCCCGGCTCACACCGAGATCGTGAGATTGATGATACGTATCTGCAGAGCATTGCACCATATAGATGTGGGTGTGCAGAGCATTGCACAATATAGATGTGGGTGTGCAGAGCATTGCACAATATAGATGTGGGTGTGCAGAGCATTGCACTATATAGATGTGGGTGTGCAGAGCATTGCACTATATAGATGTGGGTGTGCAGAGCATTGCACCATATAGATGTGGGTGTGCAGAGCATTGCACCATATAGATGTGGGTGTGCAGAGCATTGCACCACCAGCAGTGTATTCCTCATGTTCAGACTGTATCCCTGCAGAGCATTGTACTATTGTGTGGACATCTGCAGAACATATCCGTCTCATTCAGTTAGATGGCGCGGCACCAGAATTCTTGCAGAACATTGCACTTCAACCTTGGTATATGGCTGAAAATTGCACTGGTTTTTTTTTTTTTAAATCTGCAAAACATTTCATAGTAATCTGTGCCGTATCTGAGCTGTTGTGCTTCTGCAGAGCATTGCATCGCAGCTCTGTGAATATTTCAATGCAGAGAAATGCTCTGCGGCCTGTATATCTTGGTTACTTTTTGAAACGGGTACTGTATATCTGCAGAGCATTTCATTACGTCCCTTGTAGTATTTTTTTGTAGGTTATTTAAATGAAAGCGTCCCCAAGAATACGGCCCATGGAGATTTGTGGTGATGCTGCAGAGCATTGCGCCACTACTGGCGGAGCTCTGCACCAACACTGCGTGCCTGCAGAACATTGCACTGCCACCTGTGTGTTTCCTGTGTGTGTATCTGCAGACTATTACTCTGCGGCATGTATTGCCCGCACTGTTCTGAGATTACCCCACTATGTTACCACCGCACTACTGACAATAATTTCTACACTGAATAAAAACCATTTCTGATTCTTCCGCCGTGTGCTCTGTCCGTGGCTAATAGCCGACGTGTGCGATCTCCTGCCTCCACTGCAGCCACAGAAATCATTGCCCCTATAGGCCCCCTTCACGCATCCTCATTTCCGATACTGCAAAAACCAGCACAGGTGCTATCTGTGTCCGTGTGCAACATACGTGTGACATCAGTGTGCCGTATATCAGCGTGACACGCGCCACAGTTTGTGCTGTTCCCAGCTGCTGAAAATAGCTCTCGTCGTTGTCACCTGGTCTGAGATGAGTGCGACCAGGGGACAATGATGGGAATTGTAGTCCGCACCCGCTGTGTACATTGTGTATTAAGTTAATTTAAAAAAAGGCGTGAGTTCCATCATAATTTTCATGACCATCAGAGGGACAGCTGGGGGCTGATATTAATTTGGGAAGGGACCAATATCCCAAAAGGTTCCCAGGCTATTAATAACAGCTCACAGCTGTCTGCTTAGCCTTTACTGGTTAGTTTACGTCAGACTCCAGAAAATAAAAAAAGGTTGGGGTCCCCCTATAATTTATAACCAGCAAAGGCTGAACAGACAGCTGTGGGCTGATATTAATAACCTAGGAAGGATCCATAGATTTTGGCCCCCTCCCAGACTAAGAGCATCAACCCTCAGCTGCCCCAGAAATGGCACATCCATAAGATGCACCAAATCTTGCGCTTAGCTTCGCTCTTCCCACTTGCGCTGGTGCGATGACAAGTGGGTAGAGCGACGCTGAGCTGAGCACGAGAGCTCAGCTTCAGTGACGAGCGGTAACGTGATTGAGGTTACCGCAGGTCACATCCGCATGTTCTCGGGCTCAGCTGTGGCTCCTGGATTCACAGCCAAGCGGTCACATCATGCCACCTCTCAGTCATACAATCCAGATGTAGCAGAGTTGGGCTCTTCGTGGGACAAATGGATTAAGAAAATGACATGTTAACCCACGGCATTTTGTTTTTTAAATGATTTATTTAATGCACAAAGCGGGTGCTGAATACAACTCCCATCATTGTCGCCTGATGGCGCAGATCTCAGGGAGACCAGGCAACAATGATAACAGCTGCCTTCAGCCGCCAGCGCCTGGGAAGAGCACGAACTATGCAGCTTTTCCCAGACACGGGTACATGTCACATTGGTGACATACAGATGTAATCCGTGTGACATCAGTGTGCCCGTGTGCGGGGCGTTTTGTGGACGTGCTGCTGCTAAGAAATGGACGTCGGCGTGTTTTGCCCATGAACACTGTGGAAACACACTGACATCTGCACAGACCCATTCACTTGAATGGATGAACCTGTGTAAGTGTTGCCGGTACGTGTGAAAACGGTCACCATATATGAAGAAGGCCTAACATGTACTATCATGCAGTACCTAAATGTGGCCACAGGTTGGAGTGGTAGACTCATTCTAGATTCCACCACATGGAATGCAGTGTGATCACTGGCCTATCTGTATGATACATTCACACACTTCTCGAATAATACCGCCACACCGTGACCACTTATACCTGACAATATCACCATGATCCTCACAGACGACACCAGGGAGGTCATGCAGATCCCACTGCTGCCATCAGTTTGTCAGGGAACGCAACTTTGCAGCCTCTAATCGTCAGGACAATTACGCAATTGACTGACAAGTGATGGACAAGACTTTGGCTGCTTCCACTATTAGGCCTGTTATTGAGGAAGTCCGAGTGAGCATATGGTATATACACCACCTTTCCCAAAACATGGAATATATATACAGCTCTGGCAAAAAAGAGCTTCTCTACATGTCTGACGGCCATTCCATTCCAGTGGCAGTTGAATTCCAACCAGAGTTCACCTCATTCTACTTATTGAGCTTCTGATTAGGTGATCACCTGAACCAAATCTTATATAACGAAGGAAAGTATAAAAAACGCTGCAGTGGTGTTCACTGTTATGATCCTTAGTGGTTGAGGATCACAAATTACTCCAGCTAAGTAACAAACTTAGGACAAGCTCTAGGGAGGTGGCAAACTGGACTGACCGCAAATCTGAACCTATCCAAACACACTAGAAGTAGCCGGTGAACGTGCCTAAAAATCCTAGACGTCTCTAGCCAGCCTGAGGAACTAACTACCCCTAGAGAGAAAGAAAGACCTCTCTTGCCTCCAGAGAAATAATCCCCAAAGATATAGAAGCTCCCAACAGATAATAACGGTGAGGTAAGAGGAAGGCACATACACAGGGGTGAAAGCAGATTCAGCAAAAGAGGCCCACTAATACTAGATAGCAGAAAATAGAAAAGGGGTCTATGCGGTCAGTAAAAAACCCTTACAAAATATCCACACTGAGATTTCAAGAACCCCCACACCAACTAACGGTGTGGGGGGAGAAAGTCAGTCCCCTAGAGCAACCAGCAAGTAAGAAATCACATTTTAGCAAGCTGGACAAAAAAACATGATGAACGCTGATAATCAGAAAATGAACAAACAAGGACTTAGCTTGTCTTGGAGAGACTGGGAGCAAGGTAGTCACAAGGAATCTGAAGAGCACTGAATACATTGATAGCAGGCAAGGAACTGAGTATCCAGGTGAGTTAAATAGGAAACCAACCAAGGATAACGAACCAGCTGATGAGGCCACCTGCAGAAAGACAACACTACACAGTACCGCTTGTGACCACTAGAGGGAGCCCAAAAATAGAGTTCACAACAGTACCCCCCCCCTTGAGGGGTCACCAAACCCTCATCAAGACCCCCAGGGCGATCAGGACAAGCCGCGTGGAAGGCGCGAACCAAATCGGCCGCATGAACATCAGGCAACAACCCAGGAATTATCCTCCTGACCATAGCCCTTCCACTTAACCAGATACTGAAGTCTCCGTCTAGAGATACGAGAATCCAAAATATTCTCCACCACGTACTCCAATTCGCCCTCGACCAGCACCGGAGCAGGAGGCTCAACAGAAGGAACCACAGGTACTACATACCTCCGCAACAAAGACCTATGGAACACATTATGGATGGCAAACGATGCCGGGAGATCCAAACGAAAAGACACCGGGTTAAGGATTTCCAAGATCTTATAAGGACCGATGAAGCGAGGCTTAAACTTAGGAGATGAGACCTTCATAGGAACATACCGAGAAGACAGCCACACCAAATCCCCAACACGAAGTCGGGGACCCACACCGCGGCGGCGGTTGGCAAATCGCTGAGCCCTCTCCTGTGACAATTTCAGATTGTCCACCACATGGCTCCAAATCTGCTGCAACCTATCCACCACAGAATCCACCCCAGGACAGTTAGAAGACTCAACCTGACCCGAGGAAAAACGAGGATGGAAACCAGAATTGCAGAAAAAAGGCGAAACCAAGGTAGCAGAACTAGCCCGATTATTAAGGGCAAACTCGGCCAATGGCAAAAAAGTCACCCAATCATCCTGATCAGCAGAAACAAAACATCTCAAATAAGTCTCCAACGTCTGATTAGTTCGCTCGGTTTGGCCATTAGTCTGAGGATGGAAGGCCGATGAAACAGACAAATCAATGCCCATCTTAGCACAAAAAGTTTGCCAAAACCTGGACACAAACTGGGATCCTCTATCAGACACAATATTTTCAGGAATGCCGTGCAAGCGAACCACATTCTGACATTCTGAAAAAATAGAGGAACCAAATCGGAGGAGGAAGGCAGCTTAGGCAAGGGCACCAAATGGACCATCTTGGAAAAACAAGCACACACCACCCAGATGACAGACATTTTCTGAGATACTGGAAGATCCGAAATAAAATCCATGGAAATGTGCGTCCAAGGCCTTTTCGGGACAGGCAAAGGCAAAAGCAAACCGCTGGCACGAGAACAGCAAGGCTTAGCCCGAGCACAAATCCCACAAGACTGCACAAAGGAACGCACATCCCGCGACAAGGAAGGCCACCAGAAGGACCTAGCCACCAAATCCCTGGTACCAAAAATCCCAGGATGACCCGCCAACACCGAAGAATGAACCTCGGAAATAACTGCTGGTCCATCTATCCGGGACAAACAGTCTCTCTGGTGGACAACGGTCAGGTCTATCCGCCTGAAATTTCTGCAGCACTCGTCGCAAATCTGAAGAAATGGCAGACAAAATCACTCCCTCTCTGAGAATACCAGCCGGCTCAGAAACTCCCGGAGAGTCAGGCACAAAACTCCTAGAAAGTGCATCAGCTTTCACGTTCTTCGAACCAGGCAGATATGAGACCACGAAGTTGAAACGGGAGAAAAACAACGACCAACGAGCCTGTCTAGGATTCAGGCGCTTGGCAGACTCGAGGTAAATCAGATTTTTGTGATCAGTCAGGACCACCACACGATGTTTAGCTCCTTCGAGCCAATGACGCCACTCCTCAAATGCCCACTTCATAGCCAACAACTCCCGATTACCAACATCATAATTTCGCTCGGCAGGCGAAAACTTTCTTGAAAAGAAAGCACACGGCTTCATCACAGAGCCCTCAGAGCTTCTCTGCGACAAAACAGCCCCTGCTCCAATCTCGGAAGCATCAACCTCGACCTGGAAGGGGAGAGAGACATCTGGCTGACATAAGACTGGAGCTGAAGAAAACCGGTGCTTCAGCTCCCGAAAGGCCTCCACGGCCGCAGGAGACCAATTAGTCACATCAGAGCCCTTCTTGGTCAAATCCGTCAAAGGTTTAACCACGCTAGAAAAATTAGCGATGAAACGACGGTAAAAATTAGCAAAACCAAAGAACTTCTGAAGACTCTTAACAGACGTGGGCTGAGTCCAGTCATGAATAGCCTGGACCTTGACTGGGTCCATCTCCACAGAAGAAGGAGAAAAAATAAAACCCAAAAAGGAGACCTTCTGTACTCCGAAGAGGCATTTTGAGCCCTTCACAAATAAAACATTAGCACGCAGGACCTGAAACACCATCCTGACCTGCTTCACATGGGACTCCCAATCATCAGAAAAGACCAAAATGTCATCCAGATAAACAATCATAAAATTATCCAGATACTTCCGGAAAATGTCATGCATGAAGGACTGAAACACAGAAGGAGCATTAGAGAGTCCAAAAGGCATCACCAAGTACTCAAAATGGCCTTCGGGCGTATTAAATGCTGTTTTCCATTCATCTCCCTGCTTAATGCGCACAAGATTATACGCACCACGGAGATCTATCTTGGTGAACCAACTGGCACCCTTAATCCGAGCAAACAAATCAGATAATAGTGGCAAAGGATACTGAAATTTGACTGTGATTTTATTCAGAAGGCGATAATCTATACACGGTCTCAAAGAACCGTCCTTCTTGGCCACAAAAAAGAATCCTGCACCAAGAGGGGAAGAGGATGGGCGAATATGTCCCTTCTCCAAAGACTCCTTTATATAACTCCGCATCGCGGCATGCTCTGGTATAGACAAATTAAAAAGTTGTCCCTTAGGGAATTTACTACCAGGAATTAAATTTATAGCACAATCACAATCCCTATGAGGGGGCAGGGCACTGGACCTGGGCTCATCAAATACATCCTGGTAGTCAGACAAAAACTCAGGGACCTCAGAAGGAGTGGAAGACGCAATAGACACCAACGGAGTATCGCCATGAATTACCTGACAACCCCAACTTGACACAGACATTGCTTTCCAATCTAAAACTGGATTATGAGCCTGCAACCATGGCAGACCCAAAACGACAACATCGTGTAAATTATGCAGAACAAGAAAGCGAATCACCTCCTGATGTACGGGAGTCATGCACATGGTCATTTGCGTCCAATACTGAGGTTTATTCTCAGCCAATGGCGTAGCATCAATTCCCCTCAGAGGAATAGGAAATTCCAAAGGCTCCAGAACAAAACCACAGCGCCTGGCAAATGACAAATCCATCAGATTCAGGGCAGCACCCGAATCCACAAAGGCCATAACCGAGTATGACGACAAAGAACAAATCAAAGTAACAGACAAAATAAATTTAGGCTGTATAGTACCAATGGTGACAGGTTTAGCGACCTTTTTTAAGCGTTTAGAGCATGCTGAGATAACATGAGTAGAATCACCACAGTAGAAGCACAACCCATTTTGACGTCTATGACTTTGTCGCTCAATTCTGGTCAGAGTTCGGTCACATTGCATAGACTCAGGTCTCTGTTCAGAAAATACCGCCAAAGGATGAGCAGATTTGTGCTCCCGCAAACGCCGATCAACCTGAATGGCTAAAGCCATAGAATCACTCAGACTTGTAGGGGTGGGGAACCCCACCATAACATCCTTAATGGCTTCAGAAAGACCTTCTCTGAAATTTGCAGCCAGGGCACACTCATTCCATTGAGTAAGCACTGACCATTTCCGAAATTTTTGACAATACACCTCTGCTTCATCCTGCCGTTGAGAGAGGGCCAGCAACGCTTTTTCTGCCTGACTCTCAAGATTAGGCTCCTCATAAAGTAGTCCAAGAGCCAGAAAAAACGCATCCACATTAAGCAATGCAGGATCTCCTGGCGCCAGAGAGAAAGCCCAATCCTGAGGGTCGCCACGCAACAAGGAGATAACAATTTTTACTTGCTGAGCGGAATCACCAGAGGAACGAGGTCTCAGAGATAGAAATAACTTACAATTATTCTTAAAATTCTGAAACCTAGATCTATCTCCAGAGAACAACTCAGGAATGGGTGTCTTTGGTTCTGACATAGGGCTATGAATAACAAAATCCTGAATACTTTGCACCCGTGCAGCAAGATGATCCACACTAGAAGTCAGAGTCTGAACATCCATGTCTGCAGCTGAGCTCAAAACCACTCAGAGTTCAAGGGGATGAAAGAAGCTAGACAGACTGCAGCAAAGGAAAAGCGGGAGGAGAAAAAAAAAAAAAAAAATGTACTCAGGTCTTCTTTTAATCCCACTTCTGCGATGCATTAAACACTTTTTGGCCTGCTATACTGTTACGATCCTTAGTGGTTGAGGATCACAAATTACTCCAGCTAAGTAACAAACTTAGGACAAGCTCTAGGGAGGTGGCAAACTGGACTGACCACAAATCTGAACCTATCCAACACACTAGAGGTAGATAATCAGAAAATGAACAAACAAGGACTTAGCTTGTCTTGGAGAGACTGGGAGCAAGGTAGTCACAAGGAATCTGAAGAGCACTGAATACATTGATAGCAGGCAAGGAACTGAGTATCCAGGGGAGTTAAATAGGAAACCAACCAAGGATAACGAACCAGCTGATGAGGCCACCTGCAGAAAGACAACACTACACAGTACCGCTTGTGACCACTAGAGGGAGCCCAAAAATAGAGTTCACAACAGTTCACAATCTTCTTGCAATAGGGCAAGCTGGATGACAAAACAAGTGCTAGTAATATCCCAAAACTAATAGGAATGAAAAAATAACTTTTAACCATGCCAGAGGAGCTGAAAAGAAAAGTATTGAGTGAGGAAAAGAAGGGCTCAATTCTGGCTTTACTATCAGAGGGACAAAGTGAGCGTCATGTTGCCTCCATCCTTAAAATTTCTAAGACGGCAGTCCATTACAACAAGGTCAAGCAGCAGACATTGAGGACAACAAAGTTACAGATCGGCAGAGGGCGAAAACAACTCTCCACTGACCGTGGAGTGACCGTCATCTTATTCGAATGTCACTCAGCAACCGTAGGATAACATCAAGTGGCCTACAAAAGGAATGACAAATGACAGCTGGGGTGAAGTGCAAGAACAGTTCATAATCGGCTCCTAGAGGCAGGTCTCAAGTCATGTAAAGCTAGAAAAAAGCCTTTCATCAATGAGAAGCAAAGGAGAGCCAGGCTGAAGTTTGCCAAAGACCATAAGGATTGGATCATAGAGGACTGGAGTAAGGTAATCTTCTCTGATGAGTCTAATTTTCAGCTTTGCCCAACACCTGGTCGTCTAATGGTTAGCCGGAGACCTGAGAAGCGTACAAGCCACAGTGTCTTGTACCCACTGTGAAATTTGGTGGAGGATTGGTGATGATCTGAGGAGGCTTCAGCAAGGCTGGAATTGGGCAAGTTAATCTTTGTGAAGGTCGTATGAATCAGGCCACATACAAGGTTATCCTGGAAATACAGTTGATTCCTTCTGCTCAGGCAACGTTCCCCAACTCTGAGGACTGGTTTTTCCAGCAGGACAATGCGCCATGTCACACAGCTAGGTCAATCAAGGTGTGGATGAAGGACCACCACATCAAATCCCTGTCATGGGCAGCACAATCTCCAGACCTGAACCCCACTGAAAACCACTTGAATGTAATCAAGAGGATGATGGAAAGTCACAAGCCATCAAACAAGGACTGCTTACATTTATGTACCAGGAGTGACATAAGGTCACCCAAAAGCAGTGTGAGAGACTGGTGGAAAGCATGCCAAGACGCATGAAAGCTGTGATTAAAAATCATGGTTATTCCGCAAAATATTGATTTCTGATCTCTTCCTGAGTTAAAACATTAGTATTGTTGTTTCTAAATGATCATGAACTTGTTTTCTTTGCATTATTTGAGGTCTGCAAGCAATGCTTTTGTTATTTTGACCATTTCTCATTTTCAGAAAATAAATACAATATTGCTTGGAACTTCGGAGACATGTTGTCAGTAGTTTATAGAATAAAAGAATTTACATTTTACTCAAAAATATACCTATAAAGAGAAAAATCAAACTGAAAATTTTGCAGTGGTCTCTTAATTTTTCCCAGAGCTGTGTATATATGTATAGCCTGGTACGGTCACCACCAACTCCACAATAATAAAGGAACCACTCGCTGCTACCAACAATCATTTATACAGGCTGGATTGGAGACCCGTTAAAGATAACATATGGCTTCAGGGTGCGGTTTACAGAACAAGAGGAACACATCTATTTAATCTACTATATAATTGTCTATGGGGGACTTCCATCTGTCCTTCTGTCTGTCTGTCACGGATATTCATTGGTCGCGGCCTCTGTCTGTCATGGAATCCAAGTCGCTGAATGGTCTCGCCAGCTGCCTGTCATGGCTGCCACGACCAATCAGCTATGGCCACAGTCCAATTAGTCCCTCCCTACTCCCCTGCAGTCAGCACCCGGCGCCCGCTCCATACTCCCCGCAGTCACCGCTCACACAGGGTTAATGCCAGCGCTAACGGACCACGTTATGCCGCGGGTAACTCACTCCGTTACCGCCGCTGTTAACCCTGTGTGACCAAGTTTTTACTATTGATGCTGCCTATGCGGCGTCAATAGTAAAAACATCTAATGTTAAAAATAATAATTAAAAAAAAAAAATCATTACATACTCACCTTCCGCCGCCTTTCCCGCTCCTCGCAATGCTCCAGTGACCGGTCCATGCAAGCGGCAGGTTCCGGTGCTAAGGATGGTCTGCGAGAAGGACCTTCCATGACGTCACCGTCATGTGACCACGACGTCATCCCAGGCCCTGCGCGCCTGCGCGAGAGCTACGTCATCACACCCTGGGACCGGAAGCTGTCGCCTGCACCGCACACAGGCGACAGAACTACAAGGGTACCCTCGGAAGGTGAGTATATGTTTTTTTATTTTTTAACCTGTGACATACGTGGCTGGGCAATATACTACGTAGCTGGGCAAGATACTATGTGACTGGCCAATATACTACGTGGCTGGGCAATATACTACGTGGCTGGGCAATATACTACGTGGCTGGGCAATATACTACGTGGTTGGGCAATATACTACGTGGCTGGGCAATATACTACGTGGTTGGGCAATATACTACGTGGCTGGGCAATATACTAGGTGGCTGGGCAATATACTACGTGGCTGGGCAATATACTACGTGGCTGGGCAATATACTACATGGACATGCATATTCTAGAATACCCGATGCGTTAGAATTGGGCCACCATCTTGTATATATATATTAATCCGGAAAGGTAGGCAGTGTTTATAAAAATATACAAAGATCATACAAAATGGTAACAAATAATATGGTATATACTAACACATAAAATAAAAAGGTATAGCGAAAGAGAAGTACTATACCTGATGTTGCAGGAATGGCTCTTACGTTTATGGAAGAAGCACTAGGATTAGGAAAGTGAGACACTCACAGCAAATTTATGACTTCCAGAAATGAACAACGACAAAAACCCAAACTCTGCTCTTCATTAGATCAGGATTGCGCCCACATACGCAGGAGGCCCCTACTTCAATGGAAGTTAAAGTGTCAGTTCTTTTTCATTTCACTAATACCATATGCTCAATGTGAGGGTGATAAGTGCCCTCTCCATATGTTTTTATGGATTTTAATTTTTCTGTAGCCCAAACACTAGTAGTCATTGCATACAGACACATATTCCCATAAAAGAATATTCCTTAAAAAACTGCTTTTCTAATGTGATCTGGGATTGTCCTGATTCTCATGTTCTGTAATGTAGTGTACAGCCTGAGTGAATGCTTCCTGTTCATCTGCGTTCTGCCAGCACTATAGGTGCTGGAACTTCTTTTCCCCGCTCTTCCCAGCTAACATTGAGCAGGAGCAGAAAAAATACATCCTGTAATCTGTCTCAGTGAAGCAGTGGGAGAGTTACCAGGTTACTTTATCACACTCCCTGGTTTAAGGTAATTTGTTTTACTTGGGTGCGATCCCTTTAATAATAACCTATATACACTAAATATCAGGGAGCGGATCAGGAGAGCACACGTGCCTCCTTTCTTCCATCATGCAGGATGAATTGGAGAGAAAAAATAATTTACTGATTACCTTCTATTAAAGGGGTTGTCCATCTTTAGGAACATTTTTTTTTAACATGAATGCATGTATTTGGGGCTAAAAATAATGTTTGTAATTGGGTTTCATTATAAACTTTGCACCTATAGCCTCTGTTTCCCTGCACTGTTTTCCTCTGTGGCCACAAATGAACTGAAAGGAGCACAGAAAAGGTGAGTAACAA
Source organism: Ranitomeya variabilis (assembly GCF_051348905.1). NCBI lineage: Eukaryota > Metazoa > Chordata > Amphibia > Anura > Dendrobatidae > Ranitomeya > Ranitomeya variabilis. The sequence continues at coordinate 47,878,283 of NC_135236.1, forward strand.
ACTCTCTATCAGATTAGCTCACTGACAGATTCTCAGTTAAATCCCTCTGCAGCTGGCAGTAGGGTTGAGCGACCTTTACTTTTATAGGATCGGGTTTTTCAAAAGTCGGGTCGAGTGAAATCGGCCGATCCTATAAAAAAGTCGGGGTCGAGGTCGGCCGAAACTCGAAACCCAATGCAGTGCATTGGGTTTCCAATGGTTCCCAGGGTCTGAAGGAGCGGAAACTCTCCTTCAGGCCCTGGGATCCATATTTAAGTGTAAAATAAAGAATTAAAATAAAAAATATCGCTATACTTACCCTCCGACGGGCCCTGGTACTAACCGGGAACCTTCCTTCCTTAGAATCAGCCTTCCAGGACCTCGCGGTGACGTCGCGGCTTGTGATTGGTCGCGCGACCAATCACAAGCCGCGACGTCACCGTGACGTCACCGAAGGTCCTGGAAGGGCTGATTCTTAGGAAGGAAGGCTGCCGGAAAGAAGCAGGGCGTGTCCGAGGGTGAGTATATACCTAATAGGAATATACTCACCCTCGGCTTCGTTCCGGCAGCCTTCCTTCCTAAGAATCAGCCCTTCCAGGACCTTCGGTGACGTCGCGGCTTGTGATTGGTCGCGCGAGCGGTCACATGAGCGGCCGCGCGACCAATCACAAGCCGCGACGTCACAGCGACGTCACCGCAAGGTCCTGGAAGGCTGATTCTAAGGAAGAAAGTTTCCCGGTTAGTACCAGGGCCCGTCAGAGGGTAAGTATAGCGATATTTTTTATTTTAATTCTTTATTTTACACTTAAATCTGAATTCCGATACCAATTCCCGATATCTTAAACATATCGGGAATCGGTATCGGAATTCCGATTCCAGATTCAGAAGATCGCCGACTTCATGGCCGACCCCACACAGGGGTCGGGTCGGGTTTCATGAAACCCGACTTTGCCAAAAGTCGGCGACTTCTGAAAATTGCAGACCCGTTTCGCTCAACCCTAGCTGGCAGTATAGCAGCTATAGAATGTCAACAGTGTAAAAGTGATTTTAGCCCCAAATACACTGCTCAAAAAATAAAGGTAACGCTTAAACAACACAATGTAACTCCAAGTCAATCACACATCTGTGAAATCAACCTGTCCAGTTATGAAGCAACACTGATTGTGAATCAATTTCTCCTGGTGTTCTGCAAATGGAACAGACAACAGGTAGCAATGATCGGCAAATAGCAAGACAAGCCCTATAAAGGAGTGTTTCTGAAGGGGGTGACCACAGACCATTTCTCTGTGCTCATCCTTTTTGGCTGTTGTTTTGGTCACTTTTGGATTTTGTCATTGATCCCACTCTTATAGGTACAGTAGAATAAGGCGGTGTGTACAACCCACAGAGGTTGCTCAGGTAGTGCTCATCCAGGATGGCTCATCAATGTGAGCTGTGTAAGAAGGCTAGCTGTGTCTGTCAGCGTAGTGGCCAGAGCATGGAGCAGATACCAGAAAACATGGAGAGGGCTGTAGGAGGGCAACAACCCAGCAGCAGGATCATTACATCCTCCTTGGTGCAAGGAGGAGCACTGCCAGAGCCCTGCAAATTGACCTCCAGATATCCACTAACATCCATGTGTCTGCTGAAACTATGAGAAACAGACTCCATGAGTGCCCAACCTCCACAGAAGGGGGTTGTGCTCACAGCCCAACACCGTGCAGGACGCTTGGCATTTGCCACAGAACACCAGGATTGGCCAATTCACCACTGGCGCCCTGTGCTCTTCATAGATGAAAGCAGGTTCACACTGAGCACATGTGACAGACGTGACAGAGTCTGGAGACGCTGTGCAGAGTGATCTGCCTGCAACATCCTTCAGCATGACCGGTTTGGCAGTGGGTCAGTAATGGTGTGGGATGGCATTTCTTTGGAGGGCCGCACAGCCCTCCATGTGCTCGCCAGAGGTAGCCTGACTGCCATTAGGTACTGAGATGAGATCCCAGACCCCTTGTGAGACCATATGCTGGTGCGGTTGGCCCTGGGTTCCTCCTAATGCAGGACAATGCCAGACCTCATGTGGCTGGAGTGTGTCAGCAGTTCCTGCAAGATGAAGCCATTGAAGCCATGGACTGGCCCGCCCGTTCCCCAGACCTGATTCCAATCAAGCACATCTGGGACATCATGTCTCGCTCCATCCACCAACGTCACGTTGCACCACAGACTGTCCAGGAGTTGGCTGATGCTTTAGTCCAGGTCTGGGAGAAGATCCCTCAGGATAACATCCACCGTCTCATCAGGAGCATGCCCAGGCATTGTAGGGAGATCATACAGGCACGTGGAGGCCACACACTACTGAGCATCATTTCCTTGTCTTGAGGCATTTCCACTGAAGTTGGATCAGCCTGTAGCTTCATTTTCCACTTTGATTTTGAGCATCATTCCAACTCCAGACCTCCATGGGATATTAGTTGTGATTTACGTTGATCATTTTTAGGTTTTATTGTTCTCAACACATTCTATGAAATGAATAAAGATCTGCAGCCGGAATATTTAGCCACATGTAAACATTCCCTTAAATTGTGCGGTTTTTATGCCATTAGTGGACTCACAGCTGCAAGTGATTGGCCGCATGTAGGGCCGTTAGGCTATGTGCACACTTTGCGGGGTCCTCTGTGGGTTCTCCCGCAGCGGATTTGATAAATCTGCAGGGCAAAACCGCTGCGGTTATCCCTGCAGATTTATCGCGGTTTGTTTTGCGGTTTCCGCTGCGGGTTTACTCCTATACTATTGATGCTGCATATGCAGCATCAATAGTAATGTTAAAAATAATAAAAAATGGTTATATACTCACCCTCTGACGTCCCGATCTCCTCGGCGCTGCACGCGGCGGTCTGGTTCCAAAGATGCTGTGCGAGAAGGACCTTCGTGACGTCATGGTCATGTGACCGCGACGTCATCGCAGGCCCTGCTCGCACAGCAATCCTGAGACCGGACGGCCGCGTGCAGCGCTGAGAGGTGAGTATATCATTTTTTATTTTAATTCTCTTTTTTTACACAAATATGGTTCCCAGGGCCTGGAGGAGAGTCTCCTCTCCTCCACCCCGGGTACCATCTGCACATTATCCGCTTACTTCCTGCATCGTGGGCACAGCCCCATGCGGGAAGTAAGCGGTTCAATGATTCTGCACAAAGAAGTGACATGCTGCGGAATGTAAGGCCATGTTCACATTTTGCGGTTTTTATCGCAGAACCGCTGCGATTTTGATGCTGCGGGTCCGCAGCAGTTTCCATTGCGTTTACATTTACATGTAAACCCTATGGAAACCGCAAACCGCTGTGCACATGCTGCAGGAAAAACCGCGCAGAAACGCAGCGATTTACAACCCGCAGCATGTCACTTCTTTGTGCAGAATCGCTGCGATTCTGCACCCATAGGAATGCATTGAACCGCTTACTTCCCGCATGGGGCTGTGCCCACGTTGCGGGAAGTAAGCGGATAATGTGCGGGTGGTACCCGGGGTGGAGGAGAGGAGACTCTCCTCCAGGCCCTGGGAACCATATTTGTGTGTAAAAAAAAGAATTAAAATAAAAAATCATGTTATACTCACCTCTCAGCGCTGCACGCGGCCGGCCGGTCAGAGTTGCTGTGTGAGCAGGACCTGCGGTGACGTCGCGGTCACATGACTGTGATGACGCCCGGGTCACATGACCGTGACGTCACGAAGGGTCCTTCTCGCACATCATCTTTGGAACCGGAGCGCCGCGTGCAGCGCCGAGGAGATCGGGACGTCAGAGGGTGAGTATATAAACTTTTTTTTTATTTTAACATTACTATTGATGCTGCATATTGCTGCATATGCAGCATCAATAGTATAGGCGGAAACCCGCAGCGGAAACTGCGGAACAAACCGCGATAAATCTGCAGGGATAACCGCAGCGGTTTTGCCCTGCAGATTTATCAAATCCGCTGCGGGAGAACTCGCAGAGGTCACCCGCAAAGTGTGAACTGTTGTGAACTGTGTTTCTGGGCTCCCTCTGGTGGTCACTAACGGTATTGTGTTAGGCATGTCTTGTTGCAGGCCTGAGCTCCAGCTGTGTCGTTAAGCAGCGGGTGTTCCCTATTTAAGTCTCCTCTGGACTCAGTCTCTTGCCTGGCATCGTTGTATCCAGACCTATATGGTCTCCTCCGGATTCCTTTCAGTCTGTCTCATGCAAGAAAAGCTAAGTCTGTTTTGTACAATTTGGATCGTTTGCATTATTCAGTGTTTTTGTCCAGCTTGCTTTACATTTGATTTTCTGACTCGCTGGAAGCTCTAGGGGGCTGATATTCTCCCTTCACACCGTCAGTCGGTGTGGGGGTTCTTGAATGTTCAGCGTGGATGTTTTTGTAGGGTTTTCTGCTAACCGCATAGTCCACTATCTATTTTCTGCTATTTAGACTATTGGGCCTCACTTTGCTGAATCTAGTTCATCTCTACGTTTGTGCTTTCCTCTTGCCTCACCGTTATTATTTGTTGGGGGCTTTCTATATCTTTGGGGTTCAATTTCTCTAGAGGCAAGTGAGGTCTTATTTTTTCTCTCTAGGGGTAGTCAGTTCTCCGGCTGGCTCGAGACGTCTAGAACCAACGTAGGCACGTTCACCGGCTACTTTTAGTTGTTTGTGTAGGATCAGGTATGCGGTTAGCCCAGTTTCCACCTCCCTAGAGCAGTATTTATATTTTTGCTATCTTGCCGGAATATCAGAGATCCTCTGCCATTGGGATCATAATAGAATGCCAGGCCCAAAAGAAAATGTTTAATGCATCGCAGAAGCGGGATTAAAAAGAAGTTCTGAGTTTGTTTTTTTTGTTTTTGCTGCAGTTTGCCTAGCTTCTTCCATCCCCTTTTTCTCTGAGTGGCTGAAACTCTGCTGCAGATATGAATGTCCAGACTCTGACTTCTAGTGTGGAAGATTGTTATTTCCTTCTTGCGCGGCGACCCTCAGGATTGGGCCTTCTCTCTGGCGCCAGGAGATCCTGCATTGGTGAATGTTGATGCATTTTTTCTGGCACTTGGTTTGCTTTATGAGGAGCCTAATCTTGAAAATCAGGCTGAAAAAATGTTGCTGGCTATCTCTCAGGGTCAGGACGAAGCTGAGGTATATTGCCAAAAATTTCGGAAATGGTCCGTGCTTACTCACTGGAATGAGTGTGCACTGGCCGCAAATTTCAGAAATGGTCTTTCTGAAGCCATTAAAGATGTGATGGTGGGGTCTCCTATCCCTACAGGTCTGAATGATTCAATGGCTCTGGCCATTCAAATTGATCGACGTTTGCGGGAGCGCAAATCTGTTAATCCTTTGGCGGTGCTGTCTGAACGGTCACCTGATTCTATGCAATGTGACAGAATTTTGACCAGAGCCGAGCGACAAAATCATAGACGTCAAAATGGGTTGTGTTTCTACTGTGGTGATTCAACACATGTTATCTCAGCATGCTCTAAACGTTTAAAAAAAGAAGTTAATCCTGTCGCCATTGGTACTTTTCAGCCTAAGTTTATTTTGTCAGTGACTTTAATTTGTTCATTATCTTCTTACTCAGTTATGGCTTTTGTGGATTCTGGTGCTGCTTTAAGTCTGATGGATTTGTCGTTTGCCAAGCGCTGCGGTTTTGTCCTGGAGCCTTTGGAAAATCCTATTCCTCTTAGAGGAATTGATTCTACGCCATTGGCAGAGAATAAACCTCAGTATTGGACGCAAGTGACCATGTGCATGACTCCTGTACATCAGGAGGTGATTCGTTTTTTGGTACTGCATAAAATGCATGATGTTGTCGTTTTGGGTCTGCCATGGTTACAGGCCCATAATCCAGTTTTAGATTGGAAAGCTATGACTGTGTCTAGTTGGGGGTGTCAGGGGATTCATGGCGATTCTCCATTGGTGTCTATTGCTTCTTCTACTCCTTCTGAGATCCCTGAGTTTTTGTCAGACTTTCAGGATGTATTTAATGAGGCCAGGTCCAGTGCCCTTCCTCCTCATAGGGACTGTGATTGTGCTATAGATTTGATTCCTGGTAGTAAATTTCCTAAGGGACGACTCTTTAATTTATCTGTGCCAGAGCATGCCGCGATGCGGAGTTATATAAAGGAGTCTTTGGAGAAGGGACATATTCGCCCATCCTCGTCCCCTCTTGGTGCAGGATTCTTTTTTGTGGGCAAGAAAGACGGGTCTCTGAGACCTTGTATTGATTATCGTCTTCTGAATAAGATCACGGTTAAATTTCAGTATCCTTTGCCATTGTTGTCTGATTTGTTTGCTCGGATTAAGGGATCCAGTTGGTTCACCAAGATAGATCTTCGTGGTGCGTATAACCTTGTGCGCATAAAGCAGGGAAATGAATGGAAAACGGCATTTAATACGCCCGAGGGTCATTTTGAGTACCTGGTGATGCCTTTCGGATTATCTAATGCTCCTTCTGTGTTTCAGTCCTTCATGCATGACATCTTCCGGAAATATCTGGATAAATTTATGATTATTTATCTGGATGATATTTTGGTTTTTTCTGATGATTGGGAGTCCCATGTGAACCAGGTCAGGATGGTGTTTCAGGTTCTGCGGGAGAATGCTCTATTTGTGAAGGGCTCAAAATGTATCTTTGGGGTACAGAAGGTTTCTTTTTTGGGTTTTATTTTTTTCCCTTCTAATGTGGAGATGGACCCAGTCAAGGTCCGTGCCATTCATGACTGGACTCAGCCCACGTCTGTTAAGAGCCTGCAGAAGTTCTTGGGCTTTGCTAATTTTTACCGTCGTTTTATCGCTAATTTCTCCAGCGTGGTTAAACCTTTGACGGATATGACTAAGAAGGGTTCTGATGTTGCGAACTGGTCTCCTGCGGCCGTGGAGGCCTTTCGGGAGCTGAAGCGTCGGTTTACTTCAGCGCCAGTCTTGTGCCAGCCGGATGTCTCTCTTCCCTTCCAGGTCGAGGTTGATGCTTCTGAGATTGGTGCAGGGGCTGTTTTGTCGCAAAAAAGTTCTGATGGCTCCGTGATTAAGCCATGCGCCTTCTTTTCAAGGAAATTTTCGCCTGCTGAGCGGAACTACGATGTTGGTAATCGGGAGTTGTTGGCTATGAAGTGGGCATTTGAGGAGTGGCGACATTGGCTCGAGGGAGCTAGACATCGTGTGGTGGTCTTGACTGATCATAAAAATCTGATTTACCTCGAGTCTGCCAAGCGCCTGAATCCTAGACAGGCTCGTTGGTCGTTGTTTTTCTCCCGTTTTGACTTCGTGGTTTCGTACCTGCCTGGTTCGAAGAACGTGAAGGCTGATGCACTTTCTAGGAGTTTTGTGCCTGACTCTCCGAGAGTCTCGGAGCCGGCTGGTATTCTCAGAGAGGGAGTGATTTTGTCTGCCATTTCCCCAGATTTGCGACGAGGGCTGCAAAAATTTCAGGCTGATAGGCCTGATCGTTGTCCACCGGAGAGATTGTTTGTCCCTGATGGATGGACCAGCAGAGTCATTTCTGAGGTTCATTCTTCGGTGTTGGCGGGACATCCTGGGATTTTCGGTACCAGAGATTTGGTGGCTAGGTCCTTTTGGTGGCCTTCCTTGTCGCGAGATGTGCGTTCTTTTGTGCAGTCCTGTGGGATTTGTGCTCGGGCTAAGCCTTGCTGTTCTCGTGCCAGCGGGTTGCTTTTGCCCTTGCCTATCCCAAAGAGGCCTTGGACGCACATTTCCATGGATTTCATTTCGGATCTTCCGGTATCTCGGAAGATGTCTGTCATCTAGGTGGTGTGCGATCGTTTTTCTAAAATGGTCCATTTGGTGCCCTTGCCTAAGTGGCCTTCCTCCTCTGATTTGGTCCCTTTGTTCTTTCAGAATGTGGTTCGTTTGCATGGCATCCCTGAGAATATTGTATCTGACAGAGGATCCCAGTTTGTGTCCAGATTCTGGCGATCCTTTTGTGCTAAGATGGGTATTGATTTGTCTTTTTCGTCGGCTTTTCATCCTCAGACTAATGGCCAGACCGAGCGAACTAATCAGACGTTGGAGACTTACTTGAGATGTTTTGTTTCTGCTGATCAGGACGACTGGGTTACCTTTTTGCCACTGGCCGAGTTTGCCCTTAATAATCGGGCTAGTTCTGCCACCTTGGTTTCACCCTTTTTCTGCAACTCTGGTTTTCATCCTCGTTTCTCCTCGGGCCAGGTTGAACCTTCTGACTGTCCTGGGGTTGATTCTGTGGTGGATAGGTTGCAGCGGATTTGGAACCATGTGGTGGACAATTTGAAATTGTCACAAGACAAGGCCCAGCGTTTTGCCAACCGCCGCCGCGGTGTGGGTCCCCGACTTCGTGTTGGGGATTTGGTTTGGTTGTCTTCTCGGCATGTTCCTTTGAAAGTCTCCTCTCCTAAGTTCAAGCCTCGCTTTATCGGTCCTTATAAGATTTTGGAAATCCTTAACCCGGTGTCTTTTCGCTTGGACCTTCCAGCGTCATTTGCTATTCATAATGTGTTCCATAGGTCCTTGTTGCGGCGGTACGTGGTGCCTATGGTTCCTGCTGTTGAGCCTCCTGCCCCGGTTTTGGTTGAGGGCGAGTTGGAGTACGTGGTGGAGAAGATTCTGGATTCTCGTATCTCTAGACGGAAACTCCAATATTTAGTTAAATGGAAAGGCTATGGTCAGGAGGATAATTCCTGGGTTGTCGCCTCTGATGTTCATGCGGCTGATTTGGTTCATGCCTTTCACGCTGCTCATCCTGATCGCCCTGGGGGTCTTGGTGAGGGTTCGGTGACCCCTCCTCAAGGGGGGGGTACTGTTGTGAACTGTGTTTCTGGGCTCCCTCTGGTGGTCACTAACGGTATTGTGTTAGGCATGTCTTGTTGCAGGCCTGAGCTCCAGCTGTGTCGTTAAGCAGCGGGTGTTCCCTATTTAAGTCTCCTCTGGACTCAGTCTCTTGCCTGGCATCGTTGTATCCAGACCTATATGGTCTCCTCCGGATTCCTTTCAGTCTGCCTCATGCAAGAAAAGCTAAGTCTGTTTTGTACAATTTGGATCGTTTGCATTATTCAGTGTTTTTGTCCAGCTTGCTTTACATTTGATTTTCTGACTCGCTGGAAGCTCTAGGGGGCTGATATTCTCCCTCCACACCGTCAGTCGGTGTGGGGGTTCTTGAATGTTCAGCGTGGATGTTTTTGTAGGGTTTTCTGCTAACCGCATAGTCCACTATCTATTTTCTGCTATTTAGACTATTGGGCCTCACTTTGCTGAATCTAGTTCATCTCTACGTTTGTGCTTTCCTCTTGCCTCACCGTTATTATTTGTTGGGGGCTTTCTATATCTTTGGGGTTCAATTTCTCTAGAGGCAAGTGAGGTCTTATTTTTTCTCTCTAGGGGTAGTTAGTTCTCCGGCTGGCTCGAGACGTCTAGAACCAACGTAGGCACGTTCACCGGCTACTTTTAGTTGTTTGTGTAGGATCAGGTATGCGGTTAGCCCAGTTTCCACCTCCCTAGAGCAGTATTTATATTTTTGCTATCTTGCCGGAATATCAGAGATCCTCTGCCATTGGGATCATAATAGTGAACATGGCCTAAACCGCTGCGTTTCTGCGAAGCGCGCCGCGGCAAATTTTAGGCCACGCCTCTGACCACACCCATTCATAATTAGTCACACCCATATCCACGTCCCAACCACACCCATTTAGCACTGCCGATCACACTGTTTCATATACAATAGTTATAATTATAAACAAAAAAATATGGCCACACAGTGCTCCATACTGTATAATGAACACACATGACGCTCCATACTGTATAATGACCACATGCATACTGTATAATGGCCGCACATGATGCTCCATACTGTATAATGACCGCACATGATGCTCCATATTGTATAATGACCGCACATGATGCTCCATACTGTATACTGGCTGCACATGATGCTCCATATTGTATAATGAACGCACATGATGCTCCATACTGTATAATGACCGCACATGATGCTCCATACTGTATAATGGCCACACATGATGCTCCATACTGTATAATGACCGCACATGATGCTCCATACTGTATAATGACCGCACATGATGCTCCATACTGTATAATGACCGCACATGATGCTCCATACTGTATAATGACCGCACATGACGCTCCATACTGTATAATGAACACACATGACGCTCCATACTGTATAATGACCGCATGCATACTGTATAATGGCCGCACATGATGCTCCATACTGTATAATGACCGCACATGTTGCTCCATAGTGTATAATGAACGCACATGATGCTCCATACTGTATACTGGCCGCACATGATGCTCCATACTGTATAATGACCGCACATGATGCTTCATACTGTATAATGACTGCACATGATGCTCCATACTGTATAATGGCCGCACATGTTGCTCCATACTGTATAATGACTGCACATGATGCTTCATACTGTATAATGACCGCACATGATGCTCCATACTGTATAATGAACGCACATGATGCTCCATACTGTATACTGGCCGCACATGATGCTCCATACTGTATAATGACCGCACATGATGCTCCATACTGTATAATGACCGCACATGATGCTTCATACTGTATAATGACTGCACATGATGCTCCATACTGTATAATGGCCGCACATGATGCTCCATACTGTATAATGACCGCACATGATGCTCCATACTGTATAATGACCGCACATGATGCCCCATACTGTATAATGGCCACACATGACGCTCCATACTGTATAATAACCGCATGCATACTGTATAATGGCCGCACATGATGCTCCATCTATATATATAATTGTCTAAGGGTTTTTCCGTCTGTCTGTCTGTCCTGGAAATCCCACATCTCTGATTGGTTGAGGCCGCCAGGCCTCGACCAATCAGCGACGGGCACAGCATGGCGACGATGATGTCATAAAGGTTGCCTCGACCAATCAGCGACGGGCACAGTCTGCCACGAATTCGCCTCGACCAATCAGCGACGGGCACAGTATCGACGTAGATGTCATAATGGTTGCCATGGCGACGTTGATGTCATAAAGGTTGCCTCGACCAATCAGCGATGGGCACAGTCTGCCGCGAATTCTGGAATCATCATTGTCCATATACTACGGGGACATGCATATTCTAGAATACCCGATGCGTTAGAATCGGGCCACAATCTAGTACTGTATAATGACCGCATGCATACTGTATAATGACCGCACATGATGCTCCATACTGTATAATGGCCGCACATGATGCTCCATACTGTATAATGGCCGCACATGATGCTCCATACTGTATAATGACCGCACATGATGCTCCATACTGTATAATGACCGCATGCATACTGTATAATGGCCGCACATGATGCTCCATACTGTATAATGAACGCACATGATGCTCCATACTGTATAATGACCGCACATGATGCTCCATATTGTATAATGACCGCACATGATGCTCCATACTGTATACTGGCTGCACATGATGCTCCATATTGTATAATGAACGCACATGATGCTCCATACTGTATAATGGCCGCACATGATGCTCCATACTGTATAATGAACGCACATGATGCTCCATACTGTATAATGGCCGCACATGATGCTCCATACTGTATAATGACCGCACATGATGCTCCATACTGTATAATGACCGCACATGATGCTGCATACTGTATAATGACCACACATGATGCTCCATACTGTATAATGACCGCACATGATGCTGCATACTGTATAATGACCACACATGATGCTCCATACTGTATAATGACCGCACATGATGCTCCATACTGTATAATGACCGCACATGATGCTCCATACTGTATACTAGCTGCACATGATGCTTCATACTGTATAATGACTGCACATGATGCTCCATACTGTATAATGACCGCACATGATGCTCCATACTGTATAATGACCGCACATGATGCTCCATACTGTATAATGACCGCACATGATGCTCCATACTGTATAATGGCCACAGTTCTCCATACTGTATAATGACATACAGGCACGCAGCTCACACACACGCACACAGCTCACACACACGGCTCACACACGCACGCAGCTCACACACATGCAGCATCACACATACACACGCAGCATCACAAACGCAGCTCACAAACACATGCAGCTTTGACACAAATGCATCACACACGCAGCCATCACACACACACACACAGCCATCACACACACGCAGTCATCACACACACGCAGTCATCACACACGCAGCCATCACACACACACAGCCATCACACACACACGCAGCCATCACACACACGCAGCCATCAGACACACACACAGCCATCACACACACCAGATACCTCATACACACGACACACACACAAATGCAGCATCACACACACACAATGACACACACATGCAGCAACAGACACACACACACATCACACAATCTCCTCTGTGGTGCAGGGGCGGCTGATCTGTCCATGTGCAGCTCTTCAGTTTCTCCGGCTGCTCACAGCTCTGCACTGTCCCGGCACCTCCCCCGTCTCTCCTTCTCTGCCGGGATAGCAGCTAAGAGCAGGAGAAGCCGGAGCTCCGTGCACACACAGGAGGTAGTGAGTCGCTGACCTCTCATCTTGATCGCTGCTGGCTCTCTTCCTCAGCGTGGCAGCGCCGCACACACAGGGGGCGGGATCGGTCGGGAGGAGACCCAGCATGTATAAGAAAAAAAAAACAGCCACAAACCTAAGCTACTCAGGTGCCGCCCCCTGCATTGTCCCTGCCCTAGGCACGGGACATTAGTGTCCCGCCCGGGATCCCGGGGCTGACTGTCAAAATCAGGACAGTCCCGCGGGATCCGGGACGGTTGGGTTTTACATGTAACTGTAAACGCAATGGAAACTGCTGCGGACCCGCAGCTGCAGAAACGTGTGCACATAGCCATATTGTACTGGTAGTGTAGAGAGCCGCGGACAGCACAGCAGCCTGTCACCCACGACCTCCGCGACAACTGCACCTGCTCACTGCTCACTACAAAGCCTGTAATACTATTATACCAAGCCCCAGCATCACTGTGCAGGCCGAATCCTGATTGGCTCTTTAACACGTCAATCATAATCTCTGGAACCAATTCAGTGAATAAAATCCAAGCAATCCCCGCCCTTCTATTATAAACTCTTCGTGACTGGTTGGTTCTCCTGTCCGTTACTAAGCGTGTTCCTCACTCATTGGTCGAGCCGCCCTGCAATCATGTTAGTCCCTCCTATTTGTCTTTGTCCCTTTGCTCTCTCACCATTGGTTAGAGAACTTTGCCAATCACAAACTCCGTGTCCAACCCCTTATTGTTATTGGCCGGACGGAACGCCAATCTGAAAGGTGATTGGTTGGCTGAGATGTCCGTCAACGAGCTGCTTGTCTCCCCGTTTCCCAGTTTCCCCTGCGCGTTGCGGCCTTGTTCGCGCCTTCAGCCCGCGGAGGAGCTGCTGCCGCCGCCATGTCCGACTATCCCGGAGCCCAGACCGGGAACCGCAAGGACGCGTTTGCTGATGCTGTGCAGAGGGCTAGGCAGGTGAGGAGACCGGGAGGAGTGGGCCGGGGCTGTGAAGACCCCTGAGGGGCGGAGGAGGGGACACAGGCCGGCAGTGCATTGTGCATCCGGCCGGCGCTGGTGGTGAGCGGGGCGCCTGTGCGGGTGTGCTGTGTATTCTCGCTACGGGGCGGACGTATCATTCGTGGGACCTGGGCAGCTGCGCAGGGGCCCAGATGTAAAGGGTACACCACCGGCTCCAAAACAGGAAGAACACGGTGAGCTGCAGGGGCCCACGCTGCTCCTGTACAGGGGGCTTTTCTATCTGTCTTCCTCTAGTTCTCTCTACAGGGTGTGTGCCTGGATGGAGGGGCACCAAGCGTGCCTGTGTGCCCCCAGTGTACGTGTGGATGGAGGGGCACCAACCCCCCACGTGCCTGTGTCCCCCCAGTGTATGTGTGGATGGAGGGGCACTGACCCCCCCCCCCCCTCCAGCGTGCCTGTATCCCCCCAGTGTGTGTGTGGATGGAGGGGCACCAACCCCCCAGCGTGCCTGTGTCCCCCCAGTGTATGTGTGGATGGAGGGGCACTGACCCCCCCCCCCCTCCAGCGTGCCTGTATCCCCCCAGTGTGTGTGTGGATGGAGGGGCACCAACCCCCCAGCGTGCCTGTGTCCCCCCAGTGTATGTGTGGATGGAGGGGCACCAACCCCCCAGCGTGCCTGTGTTGTCCCAGTGTACGTGTGGATGGAGGGGCACCAAGCGTGCCTGTGTGCCCCCAGTGTACGTGTGGATGGAGGGGCACCAACCCCCCACGTGCCTGTGTCCCCCCAGTGTATGTGTGGATGGAGGGGCACTGACCCCCCCCCCCCCTCCAGCGTGCCTGTATCCCCCCAGTGTGTGTGTGGATGGAGGGGCACCAACCCCCCAGCGTGCCTGTGTCCCCCCAGTGTATGTGTGGATGGAGGGGCACTGACCCCCCCCCCCCCTCCAGCGTGCCTGTATCCCCCCAGTGTGTGTGTGGATGGAGGGGCACCAACCCCCCAGCGTGCCTGTGTCCCCCCAGTGTATGTGTGGATGGAGGGGCACCAACCCCCCAGCGTGCCTGTGTGCCCCCAGTGTACGTGTGGATGGAGGGGCACCAACCCCCCAGCGTGCCTGTGTTGTCCCAGTGTACGTGTGGATGGAGGGGCACTAACCCCCCAGCGTGCCTGTGTGCCCCCAGTGTGTGTGTGTGTGTGTGTGGATGGAGGGAGGGGTACTGACCCCACATGCCTGTGTCCCCCCAGTGTGTGGATGGAGGGGCACCGACCCCCCAGCGTGCCTGTGTGCCCCCAGTGTATGTGTGGATGGAGGGGCACCAACCCCTCAGCATGCCTGTGTTGTCTCAGTGTGTGTGTGGATGGAGGGGTACTGACCCCCACGTGCCTGTGTCCCCCCAGTGGATGTGTGGATGGAGGGGCACCGACCCCCCCCCAGCGTGCCTGTGTCTCCCCAGTGTGTGCCTGGATGGAGGTGCACCGACCCCCAGCGTGCCTCTGTCACCCCAGTGTGTGCCTGGATGGAGGGGCACCGACACCCCAGTGTGCCTGGATGGAGGGGCACCGACCCCCCCCCCGCGTGCCTGTGTCACCCCAGTGTGTGCCTGGATAGAGGGGCGCCCTCCCCCCCCCCCCCCCCCCCCCCCCCAGCGTGCCGGTGTCACCCCAGTGTGTGCCTGGATGGAGGGGCACCGACAAGCGTGGCTGTGTCACCCCAGTGTGGATGGAGGGGCACTGACCCCCACAGCGTGCCTGTGTCACCCCAGTGTGTGCCTGGATGGAGGTGCACCGACCCCCCAGCGTGCCTGTGTCACCCCAGTGTGTGCCTGGATGGAGGTGCACCGACCCCCCACCCCAGCGTGCCTGTGTCACCCCAGTGTGCCTGGATGGAGGTGCACCGACACCCCCCCCCCCCCCCCCAGCGTGCCTGTGTCACCCCAAGTGTGTGCCTGGATGGAGGGGCACCGACGACCCCCCCCCCCCCCCCCCAGCATGCCTGTCACCCCAGTGTGTGCTTGGATGGAGGGGCACCGGCCCTCCCCCCCCCCCCAGCGTGCCTGTGTCACCCCAGTGTGTGCCTGGATGGAGGGGCACCGAACCCCCCCCCCCCAGCGTGCCTGTGTCACCCCAGTGTGTGCCTGAATGGAGGGGCACCGACCCCCCCCAGCGTGCCTGTGTCACCCCAGTGTGTGCCTGAATGGAGGGGCACCGACCCCCCCAGCGTGCCTGTGTCACCCCAGTGTGTGCCTGTATGGAGGGGCACCGAACCTCCAACATGCCTGTGTCTCCCAGTGTGTGCCTGGATGGAGGGGCACCAACCCCCCAGTGTGTCTGTGTCGCCCCAGTGTGTGTGTGCCTGGATGGAGGGGCACCAACCCCCCAGCGTGCCTGTGTCACCCCAGTGTGTGCCTGGATGGAGGGGCACCGACCCCCCAGCGTGCCTGTGTCTCCCAGTGTGTGCCTGGATGGAGGGGCACCAACCCCCCAGTGTGTCTGTGTCGCCCCAGTGTGTGTGTGCCTGGATGGAGGGGCACCAACCCCCCAGCGTGCCTGTGTCACCCCAGTGTGTGCCTGGATGGAGGGGCACCGACCCCCCAGCGTGCCTGTGTCACCCCAGTGTGTGCCTGGATGGAGGGGCACCGACCCCCCCAGTGTGTGTGTGGATGGAGGGGCACCGACCCCCCCCCCCCCAACGCGCCTGTCACCCCAGTGTGTGTGTGTGTGGATGGAGGTGCACCGACCCCCCCCCAGCGTGCCTGTGTCACCCCAGTGTGTGCCTGGATGGAGGGGCAGATTCTCCCCCCCCCCCCCCCCCCCCCCCCCCCCCCCAGCGTGCTTGTGTCACCCCAGTGTGTGCCTGGATGGAGGGGCACCGACCCCCCAGCGTGCCTGTGTCACCCCAGTGTGCCTGGATGGAGGGGCACCGAACCCCCAGCGTGCCTGTGTCACCCCAGTGTGCCTGGATGGAGGGGCACCGACACCCCCCCCCAGCGTGCCTGTGTCACCCCAAGTGTGTGCCTGGATGGAGGGGCACCGACCCCCCCCAGCGTGCCTGTCACCCCAGTGTGTGCTTGGATGGAGGGGCACCGACCCCCCCCCCCCCCCCAGCGTGCCTGTGTCACCCCAGTGTGTGCCTGAATGGAGGGGCACCGACCCCCCCAGCGTGCCTGTGTCACCCCAGTGTGCCTGGATGGAGGTGCACCGACACCCCCCCCCCGCCCAGCGTGCCTGTGTCACCCCAGTGTGCCTGGATGGAGGGGCACGCACCGAGACCCCCCCCCCCAGCGTGCCTGTGTCACCCCAAGTGTGAGCCTGGATGGAGGGGCACCGATGACCCCCCCCCCAGCGTGCCTGTCACCCCAGTGTGTGCTTGGATGGAGTGGCACCGACCCCCCCCCCCCCCCCCCCCCCCCCCCAGCGTGCCTGTGTCACCCCAGTGTGTGCCTGGATGGAGGGGCACCGACCCCCCAGCGTGCCTATGTCACCCCAGTGTGCCTGGATGGAGGGGCACCGAAAACCCCCCCCCCCCCCCCAGCGTGCCTGTGTCACCCCAGTGTGTGCCTGAATGGAGGGGCACCGACCCCCCCCAGCGTGCCTGTGTCACCCCAGTGTGTGCCTGTATGGAGGGGCACCGAACCTCCAACATGCCTGTGTCTCCCAGTGTGTGCCTGGATGGAGGGGCACCAACCCCCCAGTGTGTCTGTGTCGCCCCAGTGTGTGTGCCTGGATGGAGGGGCACCGACCCCCCAGCGTGCCTGTGTCACCCCAGTGTGTGCCTGGATGGAGGGGCACCGACCCCCCAGTGTGTGTGTGTGGATGGAGGGGCACCGACCCCCCCCCCCAACGCGCCTGTCACCCCAGTGTGTGTGTGTGTGTGTGGATGGAGGTGCACCGACCCCCCCCAGCGTGCCTGTGTCACCCCAGTGTGTGCCTGGATGGAGGGGCAGATTCTCCCCCCCCCCCCCAGCGTGCCTGTGTCACCCCAGTGTGTGCCTGGATGGAGGGGCACCGACCTCCCAGCGTGCCTGTGTCACCCCAGTGTGTGCCTGGATGGAGGGGCACCGACCCCCCAGCGTGCCTGTGTCACCCCAGTGTGTGCCTGGATGGAGGGGCACCGACCCCCCAGTGTGTGTGTGGATGGAGGGGCACCGACCCCCAAAAACGCGCCTGTCACCCCAGTGTGTGCATGGATGGAGGGGCACCGACCCCCCCCCCCCAGCGTGCCTGTGTCACCCCAGTGTGCGCCTGGATGGAGGGGCACCGACCCCCCAGCGTGCCTGTGTCACCCCAGTGTGTGCCTGGTTGGAGGGGCACCGACCCCCCAGCGTGCCTGTGTCACCCCAGTGTGTGTGGATGGAGGGGCACCGACCCCCCCCCTCCCAGCATGCCTGTGTCACCCCAGTGTGTGCCTGGATGGAGGGGCACCGACCCCCCAGCGTGCCTGTCTCACCCCAGTGTGTGCCTGGATGGAGGGGCACCGACCCCCCCAGCGTGCCTGTGTCACCCCAGTGTGTGCCTGGATGGAGGGGCAGATTCTCTCAAACCCCCCCCCCCCCCAGCGTGCCTGTGTCACCCCAGTGTGTGCCTGGATGGAGGGGCACCGACCCCCCCCCCCTCCCCCAGCGTGCCTGTGTCACCCCAGTGTGTGTGGATGGAGGGGCACCGACCCCCCCCCCCCCCCCCTCCCCAGCGTGCCTGTGTCACCCCAGTGTGTGCCTGGATAGTGGGGCACACCCCCCTCGCTCTGCGTATGCATAGATAGAGGGGCACCCCTGTGAATCGGCGCAGCGTATTCCTGGATAAATGGCCCCCCCCCCCCCCCGCACGTCGGCGCTGCGTGTGCCTGGATGCAGGGGCACCTCCCCCTGTATCGTTGCAGCGTATGCATGGATAGTGGGGCACACCCCCCTCGCTCTGCGTATGCATGGATAGAGGGGCACCCCTGTGCGTTGGCGCACTTATGCATGGATACAGGGGCACCCCCAGTGATGACCATGGTTAGTGGGGCACCTCTCCCCTGTGTGGGTGCTTCGTATGCCTGGGTAGAAGGGCACCTCCCCATATGTCAGCGCCTCGTATGCCTGGATAGCGGGGCACACCCACCCACCCCCCCTCGCTCTGCGCATGCATAGAGGGTCACCACTGTGCGTTGGTGCATCATGTGCCTGGACAGAGGGGAACCCCCCACCTGCACGTCAGTGCAGCGTATGCTTGGATAGTGGGGCACCCCCCCTTTGCACGTCGGCGCTGCGTGTGCCTTGATAGAGCAGCACATCGGCGCTGCGTATGCCTGGATTGAGGGGCACACCTGTGCTTTGGCGCATTGTGTGCATGGATAGAGGGGCACACACACCAAACCCCCCCCATTGCTGTGCGCGTCAGTGCTGCATATGCATGCATAGAGTTGTAGCCGCCGTGCATCGGCATTACATTTGCTTGGATTGAGGATCAGACCTCCCAGCGATGGATAGAGGGGCACGCCCCTTGTATGCGTTTGCTTGGTTAGTGGGTCACACTCCCACCCCCCGCTCATCTGAGCTGCGCATGCCTGGATAGAGGGGCACCCCACAACACGTCGGTGCGGAGTATGCATGGAGGCACCTCTCGGTGTGTCACTTACTGGCGGTTTCCGGCTCGACCCTCTGGTTGCGTACACACCTCAGCCCCAGTCAGTGGTCTTGTGATTCAGTGCTGACATGGTGCAGGATCAGGGTGGTTGCTGTCGGGGGCGCTCCTGACCTCTGTAGACCCTTCCTATTATTATTACTACGCTATTTTGTTGTGGATTGTTACCTCTGAGCTCTGTCTGTCCGAATCCATCCCACTCTTCATATGTTGAGCTCTTTCCTGCAGGTCACCCACAATCTGCGGCTCAATCCCCCACTGTCCTCACCTTCCCTGGCGCTTCGGTGATAACACTTCTCTGGTCCCCCACAGATGTCTCTACACCCAGTCCACAGTGGTGATGTGATTGGCTGCAGTGGCCATTTATGACGATGGGCTGCATGTATAGGGACCAGAGAATCACTGGAGTATTGGGGGGGCAGCTGTGCCAGTTATTACCTAGCAGGGTCTACCTTGCTGCAGTCTTGTGATCTGTCGTGTGGCAGATCCTATTGATCATCTTGTACAGGCAGCGCCCGGGATGGTAAGAGCTTCTTACCTCTACTTCTCCCTATGGGAAGTAAGAGCATTAAAGGGAACCTGTCACGCCCAAAATCGAGAGTGAGCTAAGCCCACCAGCATCAGGGGCTTATCTACAGCATTCTGTAATGCTGTAGATAAGCCCCCGATGTATCCTGAAAGATGAGAAAAAGAGGTTAGATTACTCACCCAGGGGCGGTCCGGTCCGATGAGCGTCGCGGTCTGGGGCCTCCCATCTTCATAGGATGACTTCCTCTTCTTGTCTTCACGCTACAGCGCAGGCGTAGTTTGTCCTGTTGAGGGCAGAGCAAAGTACTGCAGTGCGCAGGATCTGGGCCTCTCTGACCTTTCCCAGCTCCAGCGCACTGCAGTACTTTGCTCTGCCCTCAACAGGACAAAGTACGCGTGCGCCGGAGCTGCAGTGTGAAGACAAGAAGAGGACGTCATCTGATGAAGATAGGAGGCGCCGGACCGCGACACCCATTGGACGGGACTGCCCTGGGTGAGTATAATCTAACCGCTTTTTCTCATCTTTCAGGATACATCTGGGGCTTATCTACAGCAATACAGAATGCTGTAGATAAGCCCCTGATGCCGGTGGGCTTAGCTCACCTTCGATTTTGGGGGTGACAGGTTCCCTTTAATGTCGGTCAGGTACACTGCTATCTGCGTGCTGCACTAGGCTGCTGCTTCCATGTGCATGGCCACGCCCCTGTGCACCTCCAGCCTGACTTGCATATGCCTTCTACTCTAGATTCCTCAAAACTGGCACATCGGATATCTGTTTTATTGGGGGACTTGCTCCTATGCAGCCGTATACCACCAATAGTCCATATATAAATACATGCAGGTTTCCTTTCATGTGATATAGCACAGCATACCAGGACCACCATAACTAGGGGCGCTGTACACTTTGTTAGTATCCAGGGGTGTTCTGAGTGGTTAGGGGGCGTCTGTTTCCAGCAGAGACCTGCTTGTGCAGTTGTGGCCCCCAGGAGCCCTGAGAGCCGCCTGCTTCCTGCGAGCATACGCTGCTCTTGGCCTTGTACACCGTTGCGCCAGGCCGACTAATCCATAGAGGAGCCAGGGATGCCGTCAGGGCTTGGTAGTCAGGGGCTCCGCTCCTCTTACACATTTTGGCACTTTGCAACGTATAGAATAAAATCCGCCCCTAAATAAGCATTTTACACTTTGCAGAACAGTCTGCGACACCAAATATCGTCCGGCTCCATGTCTGCACAACGGCTCAGTCCGATTATATATGTGAAGCCTAAAGCTGATCATAATCATCCACAATGATGGACGTTATTAACGATCGGCAGTTGTACCTCGCTATCGCCAGATGGTCCGGTGCCCCCCAGCTTACATCTCACGCCCATCAAAGGGTTTTCAGAGCCCCTAAAAAAGACATCTAAGCCGCTGAAGAGGTTAAGGCTGGTTTTACACTTTCCGTGTTTTTTCGGCCCCAATGCATTTCTATGGGGCCTCAAAAATTCGTAAGAGCGCCGTACACAAGTGAGGGCCGTATTTCTGGCCATGAAAAAATACCAAGCTTGCTCGATATATTTCACAGCTTATGGACACGGCCCCATCAAAAATCATTCGGGCAGCAAAAACAGCGGAAGGTTGTTTTTGCAGTGCACCGTAACTTCAAGGTTTTGCAGACCACCGGGTCTCTTTTCTAAATACTTTTGCCATAGTATTGGGAACCCGAGAAACGGCGATCAGCAAGTTTTTTTGCGGCAAATTATTGTGGCAAACCGTGAAAATTGCGGCAATATGGCCCGCGATAACGGGCCGCAAAAAACCCGGTATGTGTAAAAGAACCCTAAAAATGTCTCATCGTCCCGCCAGATCCTGCTGTCGTCATAATCCGATGACATGGCAGGAAATCATTGGCAGCAGTGGCGCTAATGTGACGGGTAATGGACGTGCCTTGTGATGCCCACGTGCTGCAGATTTCCCTGTTTGGACCCATTAGCCATCATGGCTGCTGGCACAGCTTCAGGCCCATACGTACGTTGGTCACATACGCGTTCTGTCCAGGAGCTTGTACCCATTGTAGCCTGGTAGGAAACACGTGCAGATGTTACCCTCCGACTCTGCACAGCAACAGTGCCGACCATTGAGCCGGCGCACTGACAATAATCTATGGACTATTGATGGACGTGGCGTCCGAGTGTCTCCATCTCTGCCCGTATACACACAGCGCCCGGTGGCCGCTGTCCATTAGTTATTAGCCCTCCATTCATGAGGTTGGCTTCATGTTACTTTTACCATCTGTCACTGTCTCTTCATGGCTGCTGGTGGTTTTGTAGATTATTTTAGTGATTTTTCTATGTAATGAACATGTTGTCTGGTCCAGCCCTTGTGATGGGTGCGGGGTCCGTCTCCTGCTCTCGGCTCTATTCACACTTGGCTTGTTCCTCTGTTCTGTTGGTATAAAATGTAGTTTTATAAATACCCCTTGTCCACTCACCGGAAGTGAAATGTTTGGGCTGATTTACATGCTGCACAGTGCCGGGGGCATTTTTAGGACTGTGCTCTCAGTGTAAGGCTACGTTCACATTTGCGTTGCGTCGGGCGCAGCCGCGGCGACACATGCGTCATGCGCCCCTATATTTAACATGGGGGGCGCATGGACATTGTTGCGTGTAACAAGTGTTGCGTTTTGTGACGCATGCGTTTTTTTGGCGCAAGCGTCAGGGCGCAGAGGACGCAGCATGTTGCATTTTTTTGCGCTAAAAAATGAACGCATGCGTCTCAACGCTGCGTTTTGCTTGCGTTGTGCGTTGCGTCGCCGACGCAACGCCCAACAACGCAAATGTGAACGTAGCCTAATGTGGGCAGCACACAGATCCCTGCCGGCTGCATTCAGATGTATGAGACAGACCGGACATTTCCGCAGCACACGAGCATCCCCTATATGTCTGTGTTCGCCCGTAGGTGTCCGTTTCACATTTTGGCAGCGAGGTTCCCTTGGTCACTTTCATTACTACCTCAGTCCTGCCTGTACAAACATGGGGAGCGCGTATATATTATATTATAAAATATATATATATCTATCTATCTATATCTGTATCTATATCTCTAATCATAATGACCCCACTATAACCTGGAGAAAGGCTAAAGACCCCCGTACAGATAAGACTCTCCAAATAAGAATTTCCAAAGGCTGATCCTTTTGTTCTCTGGCATATAAACGGATGCCATGAGAGACAGGTGGACATTGTTGAAGGGGGGGGGGGGGGGGCGGCCTGGCTGTCACTGAGCAAGGGGGCTAGGGGCGACTAGCTGTCATTAAGCAAGGCTGGGGGCAACTGGCGGTCACTAAGGAAGAAAGGGGGGAAACAGGTCACTGAGGAAGGAAGGGGGTGTGGGTGCCCGGAGGTCGCCGAGGGTGTGGGTGCCCGGAGGTCGCTGAGGAAGGATGGGGGTGTGGGTGCCCGGAGGTCGCTGAGGAAGGATGGGGGTGTGGGTGCCCGGAGGTCGCTGAGGAAGGATGGGGGTGTGGGTGCCCGGAGGTCGCTGAGGAAGGACGGGGGTGTGGCAGCCCGGAGGTCGCTGAGGAAGGAAGGGGGTGTGGGGGCCCGGAGGTCGCTGAGGAAGGGGTGTGGGGAGCCCGGAGGTCGCTCTGGAGGGGAGCGGGGCATGAGAGCACAGGGTGAGGAGTCTGGTGGGCACTGGATGGTGGAAGCCTGGAGGGTACGTTGGGGGGGAATCCTGGCAGCAGCTCTCATACCAAATGCAGGAGCTTATGGCCGACCCCTGTGCTCCTGTGTATGGGGCAGTCAGTGGGTATCGCTGTTAGCTGAGTGATTGTGGGCCCAACACTTACCTCGTGTTTGGTGACCTCCATGGTGGCAGTCTGGTAATAATTACTACGGGGGTAACTCTGGTATTGGATTCCTCCGAGGTTCCTGTGACTTGATGTTACCCGGCCTCGTGCAGACTTCTTGTGCTTGGGGCGGCTGTTTCTACCAGGTGTCATTACAGGTTTATGGCTCCTGATGAGTGGCGGCGCTCATTACAGGAGCCCGGGGCGGCTCGTCTGATCTCAGCATTTACTAGAGGATCAGTGTCATTTATTTATGAGCGGCTGCACGACTCCTCGCTGTGTAGATCACCGCTTATTAGCGATTACCTGATATGGTGGCGTACACGGGTGAGGGTGAGTGCTGGACATTTCTTACATCCGCCCTATAGCAGCCGTCATCTGCTCTGGAAACCTTCATGATTGGGGAAAACCCCTCGTGATCCATAGCGGCCGATTCCGGAGACTCACTAGGGCTCTGTCCACATGTATCCTGTGCTCCGCTGAGCACCTGTATCAGGGTGACAGCATTCTAGGAGGTTTCTGCCATGTGTCCGTAGTGACGTCTTTTCTCTCTCGTCTTCTACAGATTGCAGCGAAGATCGGCGGTGAAACTACCGGAGGAGTTAACAACACCCAAGAATTTAATTTTGGTAGTCAGAAAAGACAACTAGAAGACGGAGGTGAGAATCTGACGCCGTTATATGGTAAGGCCTGTGATACAACCCAGTAGGTGGCCTGGAGGGAGTAGTGCGCCTGGGATCATCTCTCGTTTAACTCTTGCCTTTCTTTTTACCCAGACCAACCAGAGTGCAAAAAATTGGCAACACAAAGCGAACGTAAGTAATCTTCATTATCGATGGCGAGTTTTGGATATAGGGTCTTTGGGTGTTTAATGTTTCTTTAACGATTTGTAAAAAAAGGACGGTACAAGGAACACTGCTGTCATGTTTTATGGAGTAGTACATGATTAATAGCATGGCCACTACTCCAGGTCTTGTGAATCGATTTGCACCATCTCTGTTGATGATTGTGTGATGTGTGGGGGTTATGGGACCCCCAGCGATTGTCAGAACATAGGCCTTTTGTGCCCTTTTCTCACCTGGCCATGAGACGGCAGCCATTAGGAGTGAATGTGGTGGCATCGTGGCCCTGTCTTTCCTTTTTCATCACTGACACTGATCAAGAAAACCAAGTTATCTTCATCGTTAAAGATAATGGCTGTGGCCAGAGGAGAAGCCACTCTGGCGATCAGTGGGGGTCTCAATGTTGAGACCCAAACCCATCTAATAGTTCTCGCCAGTGTACCCCTTTCATCCTTCATAAATCTGTGTCCTTTTTTACATTTTTCAGCGATCGCACCTCCGCTCACTCCAGTACATGTGCCTCGGTAAGTCTTCCACCTCTCTTCCTGCCCCTTTGCCCGCGCACTTTTTGTTTGTTTTTTTGTTTTTTTTCCCCCTGCCCCTTCATTCCCAGCGCATCATTGTTAATAGCTATTCTGTGGCTTTAGGTCAACAACGCTGACTGAAGAATATCGCGTCCCCGATGGCATGGTGGGACTAAGTGAGTGACTAGTGCCTGCGCTCTTTGTCGTGCATTATAATAATTGATGACTAGACTGATGATCCATCTTCACTTTCAGTCATTGGCCGAGGAGGAGAACAAATAAACAAGATCCAACAAGAGTCAGCCTGTAAAGTTCAGATTTCCCCAGGTGAGAAAATTGTGTGTCCCTATAACCCTCCTGTAGGGGAAACATCACTGGTATGGTGCCAAAGAGATCCGTCATATCGCCAGACTGATTACATGCCTTTAGGCCTCACCATCAATATATGATTGATTGCTGATCTCATCCATGGCGCTGTATAGTTTTTTTTTTTAGGAATGGTGCCCACCTGGCACCAGATGGCGAATTTAAGGCTGTTACTAATAGAGTACCCTCTCTATTACAGACAGTGGAGGACTCCCGGAGCGGGTGGTGTCACTAACCGGTTCTCCAGACTCTGTGCAGTAAGTAAACTCTACATGTGACACGCTGAAACCTGAGTCCGACACTTAAACATGAATGAGACCTTTTGACCAGCAGGATCTGAGCCTGCTCCATGTACAGTGGGTGCTGGCTGTGTTATACAGCCAGCATCTGCTGAGATCGCAGCTAGTGCTATTTGATGTCCCCAGTATCCTAATGGTGGAAGTTAAAAAAAAAAAAAGACAGTAAAAATGACCAGTCACCCTGGGAAAAACCTCCCAATTTCCACTGACCACAAAATCAGTTATTGGGCTCAGAAAATGGATATATATATATATATATATATATATATATATATATATATATATATATATATATATATATATATATATATATATATATATATATATATATTTTTTTTTGTCCTGATTCTTCACTTGTTTTCAGCTACTGAAATTTGACACAAACCCTAATGTACAATTAGCTCACATTACTGCACTGCAGTAATTATGGGCTGAATCTGCGCACAGGTGTGTGAGGTCACTCCTCTCCTCCCCTTCTTGGGCTAAGGGATAAGAGGATGACCTTTAGAATGGTCAGCGAGGATGGCAGGCAGCAAGGGTTCTGGTGGTGCTGATCGCTGTATCATGCTGGCGCTTACACTCAGCTCGACACCCTCATTCCTAAGCAGATAAGTAAACACTAACTTACGCACACATTGTCCCCAGCCTATGTAGGAGAGTTAACAGAATGAACGTACATAGGCTGTAAGCAGACTGCAACTGATAAATGTAAAGGAAAAATTGCGTGGGCTCCCGTGTTATTTTTAATAACCAGCAGAGGGAAAGCTGACGGTCGGTTGGGAGCAGATGTTTATAGCCTGGGAATGGGGTAATACTAATATTATCAGCTCCCAATTGTATACTTTTACTGGCTATTAAAATGGGGGATCCCCCCAAAAAATGTGTGGTTCCCCCTATTATTAACCAGCAAAGGCTATGCAGACAGCTGTGGGCTGATATTAATAGCCTAGGAAGGGGCCATGGATATTGGCATCCCCAGGCTAAAAACACCAGTTCTCAGCTGTCCCAGATAAGGTACATCTATAAGATACGCCAAATCTGGTGCTTAGCCTCACGCTTGCTGTGTAGCGGTGGCAGGTGGGGTTTATGTTTGTGGGGTTGATGCCATCTTTGTATTGTCAGGTGACATTAAGCCCACAGATTAGTAATGGAGAAGCATCTAGAAGACATCTATCCATTACTAATCTTGTAGTTAGATGGTAAATACACAGTCAGAATAAAGTCCTTTATTTGAAATAATCACAGACTCCTTTTAATAATCTTAATTAAACCGTACTTACTAAACGCCTAATCCAGACGCCCTCGTCTCCTGCAACAAAAATAAAATACTAAACCACAAATATGCGTCACCTGTCCACCGAGAAGATAATCCATAATGTCCCATGATGATCCTGATCACTTTGAGAGCAGTCACATCTCAGACAGCCAGTGATACACTGACAGGAGGTAATCACCAGAGTTCATCAGCTCCCGGTGATCTCCCTTATGGCACCACTGCTGCATGGGAAAGTTCTCACACAGCGGTGCTGCAAAGCAGCGGAGTTGATGTACTTCGGTGAACTCACACAGCGGCGCAGTGATAACACTGCGGGAGGGATTACCTGCGGGATGGATTACCTCCTGTCAGTGTATCCCCAGGTAGAGCGGTCACATCTCCCGATGTGATTGTTCTACACATGAGATCGCCGAGGGACACTGGTTATTAAATGGACTATGATGGACAGGGAGTATATGTTGGTTTATTTTACATTATTTCTAGGAGATGAGGGCGTCTGTAATGTGGTGTGAGTATGTTTATGTGAATGGGTCTTTAATTTAACTTTTTTTTTTTTTTTCTCTTTTAACTGTGAGCACAGGCACCGGCAGCTGATACTACTCTCCCATCAGACATAGCCCGATGGGAGCAGTAGTCTCATCAGCCCACGCCTGCTTTTTTACCACATGTCACAACTGCGGAATCACACTGACATCTGCCAGCATGATGCCGCAGCGCTGTGGCCGACAGTATCGGCGGTAGTGTTACCGCGGATGACAGTCGCAGCTGCGAGGTCACGCTGACATGTGACAGCATGACCCCGCAGCGGTCTTACCGGAAGCCCCTGTCAACGCACGCACTGAGCAGTGTGTGCAATGTCAGGGGAAAATAAAGCCCACTGCATACACTGCGGGCAACAACAAAATGGCTGCGATCTACTCCCACAGCCGTGACCTGGACAGCCCATGGTGTGCCCAGGTCACAGCTGAGAGACAGGAGGAGCTGTCCCAATGCAAGAGATAGTCGGAGTCTGATTGTAGGCTCTTATGCCCATAGCTGCTGTAAGTGAGGTGTGCAAGTGTCGTTTCCAGACACACACGACCCAACTAGTCAAAATGAAAGGAACGATAGTCAGAATGGCAGCCCACAGTGGCACACATAAATGTCAATAAATAAACTATTAAAGTAGTTTAATTTTTGTAGTATTATTTTTTTATATAGCACCATTGATTCTATGGTGCTGTACATGAGAAGAATGAGAATGAAAAATGATTATATAATCAACAATTATTAATACAAAATTAAAATCACTGTTCCTTTCTTTTAAACGGCTCGCTTGCTTCATGAATTTTGTGCAAAATCAATTTTGCAGTTAATCAGCAGGAAACATCTGCAAACCCCAAACCCTGCCGACAAAGACAAACCCCAAAAAAGCCGACAAACATATAAAATACTAAAAAAAACTATAAAAATGCCCCAAAAAAGCAATAACATTGTTTTTTTTTTCTTTGTAATCCGCGCAGTGGAAATATATATTTTTTTTCCCTTAGTACATTATATGGTCGCTCTGCCAAAGTCTTCATACAATTGTTAATTGACCAAAAAATTGGCTGAGTTTGAATCCCAAGTGAGATCGTCCAGTCCTCCAAGCATTTTGGCCTCTGACCACATTAGTCGTGCAGGCCCTGAAGATGGTGTCTGATGGGGCAGATGGTATCATGTTTTTTTTCTCTTGTTTTTCTTGTAGGAAAGCAAAAATGATGCTTGATGACATAGTAGCTCGGGGCCGTGGAGGAGGGCCCGGACAGTTTCATGATAACGCCAATGGGCAGAACGGCTCCTTACAGGAGATCATGATCCCTGCCGGCAAAGCCGGTCTCATTATTGGGAAGGGCGGAGAAACTATTAAACAGCTGCAGGTAAGTGGCGGGTGTCTGGGGCACAAAGAGCAGCATGTGGCTCTGTAGACTCCATATTTGCTTCTTTTCCTGTCCAGGAGCGTGCTGGGGTCAAGATGATTCTGATACAAGATGGCTCACAGGGCACAAATGTAGATAAGCCCCTGCGCATCGTGGGAGAGCCCTTCAAAGTTCAAGTAGGTGTCCGGAAACCGATGCCGTCGCTCTACCTTCGCACCACTATGCTAGCACTCATATTGTATTGATGTCCGGCACTCGCACTTCTCGGGACTTTTCTTTTGTTTTCTGAACAGCTTTGCTCACACAGCTGTTTCAGACAGATTATGCAACTTTTACCAAGTTTTCTTCCGCACAATTTGTCCATTTTTTGCTACTTTTCCAGCATCTTAGGTGCTTGATTCTGCAATTCATTAAATGTGCACCATTTTGAAGAATTTGTGATTTCAATAAATCACAAAGGATGAGTCTGGCCCTGTGTTTGTATCAGTCATTGTGGTGCGGTAGTGTTTTCTTTCTCTTTTAACAGTAGACTATTGTTTAGACAATCTGACTTTCCTCGTCATATTTCCGATGCATTTTTGCAAAAGGAAACCACTTCATAACCGCTTATTTTATTAAATCGGCCATCACAAAATGGGCAACAAAAAACATATCACAAATAGAAAGTTCCCCAACGAGGTGGGCTGGTTACTGACACAGAAGGGTGCTGCTGACATTCACCTAGCTGCGGATATCTGGTCTATAGGCTCCCTGCTCTCCCATTTATTTTGGGTGCACCCTCTTATGACGATTGGTATCACTTGTAAGATTTTAATAGGGCTAGCCTCACAAAGTACAAGAATGGTTATACTGATGCCGTGTGATCTAGAGCGAAGAGTACAATATGAACTGGGACGTGTGCCCATTCGAGGGTGATGTTTCATTCTGTCCGTATTGCATTTGAAAAAGGTTTAGATTTAGCCAAAACGCGTCATCAATGTTGCACGATCCTTTTTCTTCCTGGAATAAAACTACAAAGTCCTTTAAGTGCGAGTGCCGGTTATCGTTTCGTTATATTATTGCACCTTGGAACATCCAGGCATCGATGTGGATTTTCTCTTGCGACTCTGGAGCTATAGGTCACCAGCAGCCCCCCGTGCACCAGCAGCCCCCTGTGCATTATCCTTCTTCTTCCCACGGACTAAACTGCAGATTTTTCCAAGCTTTTATAATCTGTGCATTGACATTGCCTTTGTACTTTTCTCTGCAGCAAGCCTGTGAGATGGTGATGGATCTCTTACGAGAAAGAGATCAGGGAAACTTTGGTGAAAGGAATGAGTACGGCTCCCGGGGAGGAGGAGGTGGTGGAGGGGGAGGTGGTGGAGGCGGCATAGATGTGAGTAGCGGCTACATAGAAGTGAGTACCGGCCACTAGTAGTGATAAGTGCACGGTGGCAAGTTTCCGGCACTCATAAGTCTACATTGCAGGTACCGGTCCCTCGGCACTCAGTGGGGGTAGTAATAGGACGCAATGGAGAAATGATCAAGAAAATTCAGAATGACGCCGGGGTCAGGATACAGTTTAAACAAGGTGAGAGTCCGATCTGCTTCAGACTAATGTGCGTGAGCCCATGTGTAAGTTATACTGGAGGGCGGGTGGTGCACTGTGTATTTTATAGTAAGATTTTCAATATATTCCTGAGGATTTAACCTATAAAATCTCCTATACAGATGATGGGACTGGCCCTGATAAGATTGCACACATTATGGGGCCCCCGGACAGATGTGATCACGCAGCCAGGATAATCGGTGACTTATTGCAGAGCTTGCGAGTGAGTATGGCTACTTCTTGCAGTGAGAGTGGCTGACCAAACACGCAATATGTGACGTCAGCTCACTGTCTACCTTTCTGTCTGTAGAGCGGTCCACCGGGACCTCCAGGCCCTGGTATGCCGCCTGGTGGCAGAGGAAGAGGTCGAGGGCAAGGGCCATGGGGACCTCCTGGAGGAGAAATGACCTTTTCTATACCCTCTCATAAATGTGGCTTAGTTATCGGTCGAGGTGAGTGGACGGTTGGTGGCGGCTCTTTGATCTTCTTGCTCCTGTTGGGCTGCGTTCACGTGTTGTGCATTTGTTTTAAATCACATTAAAACCGCAGTTCTTACGGTTTCCTATCTCTGCAGGTGGAGAGAATGTAAAGGCAATTAACCAACAGACGGGGGCGTTTGTGGAGATCTCACGGCAGCCGCCACCCAATGGCGACCCTAACTTCAAAATGTTCATTATCCGCGGCTCACCACAACAGATCGACCATGCCAAACAGCTCATCGAGGAGAAGATTGAGGTGAGACGCGGTGCACTCCAGCAGTCGCTGCAGGAAAACTACCCATGGGGTCTCCGAGCTGGCTCCCTGCCGGAGAAGCATTTCGCGTTCTTCTCTGCGGTGTGACCGCACTTTCCTTGCTGCTCACTGACTATTTCATCATTGATAAATCAAGCATTACAAAACTTACATTTCGCATTCAGAGTTTAACAAAATCATTCTATGAATCCAGTTGTGATAAAGTATGACGTGTTCTGTTTTCCTCCTAGGGTCCCTTGTGCCCGATCGGTCCTGGCCCCCCTGGTCCTGGCCCAGCTGGCCCCATGGGTCCATTTAACCCAGGTCCTTACCCACCCGGACCCCCAGGAGCTCCACCACAGTATGTGCTTCTGTCTAGTTTCATTCTGTATTTCCTCATAATAAGACGCGCTCCCACAAGCCGATTTATTCCAAGTGTAGTAATATGCTGGTCGCCCCCATTTTCCAGCGGTGATCGGCTCCTCTTCTGGGTCATACGACTACAATTCCTACTCTCCGGATCCTGTCGCTTTATCCATGTAAATCTATGGAGCATTGTAGACGTCTGGCTCACACACAGACCCCAGGGTGATCCGGACAGTGGGAATTGCAGTGGCCCAAAATCAGGTGTAGTATCTTCTCTGTAAGGGGTTTTTCTCTGCTAATGGACGTTGCATACACTGTGGGGGAATGTACACAGGGGGTGACTTACAGATCCAGCTGCAAGTGACCCTGACCTCCTGGATGGAAGCCATGTGGCCGGATAGTTTGATGGCTGCAGCTGCTGAGGTGACCCCTCTGGTGCCTGCACTTGCAGAGTATGGGACCCCACTAGAGACTTTAGTTCTTGTCTATTTGGGACCTTCTGGTTTGGTAAAGAAATGTTTTCTTTCCCGTTTACCTTATTTTTTTTGAATATGTGCTTGTTACAAGGACGTCTCAGGATTCGGTGCCCATAGGGGTTCCCACCTGATCGGTCTTATGGGAGACGAGCATAGTATCCAAGCTGCAAAGGTTTTTCTAATACGTATTTTCCTTCTGCTCTCCTCTTTGTGTTGCAGTCCGGGCCCACCGCCTCCTCCACCCCCTCACCAGTACCCCCAACAGGGATGGGGCAGCACGTATCCCCAGTGGGGGCAGCCACCAGCCCCTCACGACCCCAGTAAGTTGTGGCCCGTGTGCGCCATGATGAGGTATGCATAGTAAGGTATACACAAAATGTTCTGTTGTTTTCACAGCAAAACCTCCTGCCCCCACAGATCCAAGTGCTGCCTGGGCCGCTTACTACTCGCACTACTACCAACAGCCGCCCGCTCCTGTCCCCGGGCAGCCGCCTGCCGTCCCTGTCCCTCCTCCTCAAGGAGAGCCCCCACAGCAGCAGCAGCAGCCGCCCCCCACCAGCCAGCCCGACTACACCAAGGCATGGGAGGAGTACTACAAGAAGATGGGTGAGTGCTCATGTCTGCGCTCAGACTCCACATGGCCGTACCGCAAGCCCTGGGCGATGTAGGACTCTTCCCAAATCTCTATCTCTCCCTGTCACAGGCCAGCAGACGACTCAGCCCTCAGGACAGCCGGATTACACAAAGGCTTGGGAAGAATATTACAAGAAACAAGGTGCGGAGCCCGGACCCATCACCTCGTCCTCCATGTAACTTCTCGCATATATTGACGAACATTTCTCTATTTTTGCAGCCCAAGCAGCAGCCGCTCCTGGCGCCCCTGTGGCAGCCCAAGCAGCAGCTGCGACAGCAGTGGCAGCGGCATCCAGTGCTCCGCCCGCGGCACAACCGGACTACACCGCGGCATGGGCAGAATATTACAGACAGCAGGCGGCATACTATGGCCAGGCACCGGGAGCGCCACCCGCACAGCCCCCTCCGACACAGCCAGGACCACAGGTAAGTCCCTTGCCTATTTCGGCATGTGCGCCCCCTGCTGGTGGGGTTTTTGCTACTGTGCCTCACCGTGTGTCCTCTGTTCCAGGACGCCCATGGCCTGCTCGGCTGACGCCCTGCTCTCCTCTCTTCTTCCAGGCCCAGTGAATGTCACTTGTCGTCACTCATTACCAGTCTGGAGATGGGAGCCTCTGTTGCTGACCTCAGTGAGGGGAGAAGCTATTTGACGAGTCCCCTAGTTGTATTATTTTATTTTTTAGGACATTTTCTTGTTTTGTCCTTCATCCTTTCCCGGTTTTTCATCTTAAAAACAAGACAAATGGTGGCCCCCGCGGAAGGGCAGGTTCTAGACATTAGGACTAATCTGAGCGCCTCCCGTCCTCTCACCTCCCAACAATTACCAAACACGGTTTTATTCACTGGAGCTGCCCGTGAGTAATAAAATATATGATTTTTTTATTATTATTTTTTAACGTAAAAAGTTTATTGCCCCCACCCATCCCCCAATGTCCCTGTGCTTTTAGTTGGTTGAACATTCCCTGGTGACATCCCCATGCTGTCTGCTGGTCCCATGTCCGCAGCTGGGGTCTTGTGAAGTGCTCCGGTCCCTCCCGCCATTGGGGGGTCGTGATGTGTTTTGTCTGTTCAGAGACATTGGAAACTGTACGCTGAGTTTTTACTTTTTATTGCCTGTTTTTAACTTCACAATAAACAATGACAAAACTCTCCCGACTTCGCTCTGCTCTGTTCTTCTATCTTCTGTTTTTGTCATCCAGATGGATTTTTTTTTTACGTTCCTGTTGTTGTTCCTTGTGATAATTTCTATGCTGTGATTTTGGAACGGTATAGGGAGTCACAATAAATCTGTGAAAGAAAATGGTCTTGGTCGTGTCTCCATGGTTCACAACCCCACTATCTCGTCGTGCACAAAGGAAGGTAACATGGCGGCCTGAGCCGTGTCTGGGTACATAGATCACTGCTGCCCAAAGCTGGGACAGGAGCGACCTACAGGGATTCCTCTGTGCCCAGTGTCGCCTTCATCTTCCCTACATTCAGATGAAGCCCCCATTACAGCAACCATGAGGATAGTCGCCCAGGTCTGAGACAGAATAAGTCTCTCATCTCCAGAGTAGCTGAGAAGAGACTGCCGGATCGCTGTGTGGGAAAAGATTCAGCCCAATATCTGCTTATTTATTGAAAATCTTTTTTGGGACTTTCAGTCCAGTATGTGATTCCTACTCAGACACAGACAGCCTGTCCTGAGAGTGCGCACATAAAGAGCTGTCACTCCACTATTGGTACTGCCCATGGGACCGAACACCGAATGGATTATACTGAATTAATATCACGTGCTCTATAGGAAGTCAGACAAAGCAACAAGTTCTATTGAAGGGCTATAGTTTTCAGAATGTATTATTCAAGTAAGACATTACTGATCCTGAGTTACATCCTGTATTATACCCCAGAGCTGCACTCACTATTCTGCTGGTGCAGTCACTGTGTACATACAATACACCAGCAGAATAGTAAGTGCAGCTCTGGAGTATAATACAGGATGTAACTCAGGATCAGTAATGTATGTACACAGTGACTGCACCAGCAGAATAGTGAGTGCAGCTCTGGAGTATAATTCAGGATGTAACTCAGGATCAGTAATGTATGTACACAGTGACTGCACCAGCAGAATAGTGAGTGCAGCTCTGAAGTATAATACAGGATGTAACTTGGGGATATTCGGGAGAAGTCTTGGAGGCGATTGGGTGAGGAGCGAATAAGCGTGGAGGAGAGCAGGAGGTCTTGGGAGGACCGGAGATTACGTGAGGGGAGATATTGGGAGATTAGTTTGGAAATATACGGAGGAGAAAGGTTATGGATGGCTTTGTAGGTCAGTGTTAGTTTAAACTGGATACGCTGGGAAATTGGGAGCCAGTGAAGGGATTTGCAAAGAGGGGAAGCAGGAGTGTAGCGAGGAGAGAGATTAGTCGGGCAGCAGAGTTAAAGATGGACTGGAGGGGTGAGCGAGTGTTAGAAGGTAGGCCACAGAGGAGGATGTTGCAGTAGTCGAGGCGGGAGATGATTAGGGCATGCACAAGCATTTTGGTAGAGTAAGGGTTGAGGAAAAGACAGATTCTGGAAATATTTTTGAGCTGGAGGCGAGAGCTTGGATGTGCAGTTTAAAGGACAGGGCAGAGTCAAGGGTTACTCCGACACAGCAGATTTTGGGGACGGAAAGTGAATTCATTTATTGTGATAGATCAGGTAGGGAAAATATGCGAGATGGAGGAAAGATAATTAATTCGGTTTTGTCCACATTGAGCTTGAGGAAGCGAGAGGAGAAGGAGGATATGGCTGATAGACACTCTGGGATTCTGGACAGCAGAGAGGTTATGTATGGGGCCAGAGAGGTAGATCTGAGTGTCATCAGCATATAGTTGGTACTGGAAGCCATGGGAACTTATGAGTTGTCCCAGGCCGAGTGTATAGATTGAGAAGAGTAAGGGCCCAAGGACAGAGCCTTAAGGGACACCCAACAGAGAGGGCGAGATGAAGAGGTAGTATGGGAGAAGGAAACGCTAAATGTGCGGTTGGTAAGGAATGAGGAGATCCAAGATACGGCGAGGTCTTTGACACCAAACGAAGAGAGGATCTGTAGTAGGAGGCAGTGGTCAACTGTGTCGAAGGCAGAGGACAGGTCTAGGAGGAGGATGGAGAACTGTGTTGGCTGTAAGTAGGTCGTTTGTAAGTTTGGTCAGGGTTCTCAGTGGAATGATGGTGACGGAAGCCGGATTGTAGGCTGTCGAAGAGAGTTAAGATGCAAGGTGAGAGGGAAGTTCAGTGTGGACGTGCTGCTCAAGGAGTTTGAAAGAAAATTGGAGCAAAGACATGGTTTATACTTTAGTCAAGATGTATCTTCTGCTCTAAACAGTGTCTGACTCGGGTGCTAAGGGCCCACCAGTAACATTGACTGTGGGGGCCTGCTTTTCACCTGCGTACAAATACTACACTTGCCTCATTCACAAATTTACCTATATCTCTATATGATAATAAACTGGGTAGTCTGGTTAATGAATGATGAGATGCTGGTTTTTTGTTTTTTTTAAATGGATAGTGAATTATGCCAAAAAATGCCAGTATAGTGGGGTTGGGGGCCCAGATCTGCATCGGGGCCCACCAGGGGATTCCCCCGTTACCCTATGGGCCAGTCCGAGCCTGGCTCTAAACGTTAAAGGGAATCTGTCACCCCAAAATTCGCCTATAAGTGAAGGCCACTGGCATTAGGGGCTTATCTACAACATTCTGGAATGTATCCTGAAAGATAAGAAAAACAGGTTAGAGTATACTCACCCAGGGGCGGTCCCGGTTCGGGTCTGATGGGCGTCGCGGTCTGGGTCCGACACCTCCCATCTTCATGTGATCACGTCCTCTTTGTCTTCCTGCTCCAGCGCAGTCGTACTTTGCCCTGTTGAGGGCAGAGCAAAGTACTGCAGTGCGCAGGTGCCGGGAAAGGTCAGAGTCCCAGATCCTGTGCACTGCAGTACTTTGCTCTGCCCTCAACAGGGCAGCTAAAGTACGCCTGCGCTGGAAGAAAAGAGGACGTCATCGTAAGAAGATAGGAGGCCCCCCCCCCCCAGGTGAGTATAATCTAACTTGTTGTTTTTATCCTGCATGTGACATGGGGGGGGGGGGGGGGTATTTACAGCATGACAGAATGCATTACAGAATGCTGTAGATAAGCCCTGATGGCGGCGGCCGCAGCTTATAGGTGAAGTTTAGGGTGACAGATTCCCTTTCACATCCTGCCCCAATATTGGCAGCATCGTCCGACCATCCCGTGTGTTTGGGGGCAGTGTGTGACATCCCATATCTTGACTATTGGGGGACGGGGGCACAATCCTACCAGTGAGTCTGTGGAGATTTGCTGCCATCTGCGTCCACTCACCCATCCGGTACCACTGTAGTGGGTGCATGGGTTGCCCAAACGTTACATTAGGCCCCACATGGGACGAGCCATGGTTGTTGGGGGCCACACGTCTCGTATAATGCCTGGGGGGGTGTCTCGGCTGTCCACAGTCCATGCTCTCCATCACAGGGGGGCATAGCTCCCAACCATCCCTCATTGTGCGGGACTGTCCCGGTTTTGAGCCTTTGCCCCGCTGTCCAACACGGGACGCTCTGCTTCCCGCAGACAGCAGGAGAAGCAGCTGACACGCCCCCTTGTGTTAAGCCTTGTCCCGGGCCCTTACCCTTCTGTATGGCTGCCTGCTTTCTGCGCACAGGACCTGTGATGAGGTCACAGGAGGGTAGGAGTCAGGGGTCACATGATCGGGACTTCCGTGGATTGCAGTACTCAGCTGTGCTGGTTGCCAACTCGCCACATGGTGCTGCAGGATGAGGTAAGTAATGCCTTGTGTGGGGTCAGAAGGTGTAAAGTGTGGATGTAGCGGAGCCGTGTGTGCGAGGTGTATGGAGCGGAGCCGTGTGTGCGAGGTGTATGGAGCGGAGCCGTGTGTGCGAGGTGTATGGAGCGGAGCCGTGTGTGCGAGGTGTATGGAGCGGAGCCGTGTGTGCGAGGTGTATGGAGCGGAGCCGTGTGTGCGAGGTGTATGGAGCGGAGCCGTGTGTGCGAGGTGTATGAGGTGTATGGAGTGGAGCTGTGTGTGTATGAGGTGCTATGTGGGGCCATTATCCGGTATGGAGCATCACGTGGGGCCATAATTTTTTGTTTATAATTATTGTATATGAAACAATGTGATCAGCAGCGCTAAATGGGTGTGGTTGGGACGTGGATATGGGTGTGACTAATTATGAATGGGTGTGGTCAGAGGCGTGGCCTAAAATGTGCCGCGTTGTGCGCCGCAAACTTTGTGATTGTCCTCTTTTCCCATCTTCAAAAGTTGTGAGGTATGCGGGGGGCACGGAGCAGTGAGTGCAGCGCCGACCCCGAGCTCAGTGTGACAGCGCTGTGCTCAGTATAGAGGGACAGTAAATAAAGTGAGAAAAAAAAAACACCAAATTACGACTTTACCGTAAAGAAACCGCCCAGAGAGTCTAAAAGTTAACGCCCTAATTCAAAGACACGTGGTTGAAGCCCCGCCCCCGGAAGCAGCGTGTTAGCCATGTCGCTGGAGTCAGTGCGGTATAGCCGGGGCTCTCTTCTAGTGCTGAACCAGCTGCTGCTACCGCACACCAGTCAGTATGAGCCGGTGACCGGGGTGCGGGGGGGAGCGGACGCCATTCGGACCATGAAGGTGAGTGACGGCGTCATGGGGGAGGGGCCATGTCTGTTGGCGCGTGTAAGGGGAGGAGACTAGTTCCACACCGAGCACGTGATTGGTGACTAGAAGATGATTGGCTAGTTATCACGTGACTGTGTTGCCTCCGATAGCCTATCAGCATGGCTTTCAGCTGTAGAAAAATGCAGTTTAGTTGGTAAGGGCAACACTAAAGAGTGGCGTTTACATGAGTTGTGCTTAGCAACAGTTACCAGAGGCGACCACTCTGGACCCCAGACGTTATTGGTGATTGGTCAACTACTTGTATTGGTGAACAGCTTTCACTGACACATTGTAACGAGATGATCAGCACTGTGATCAAATGTGGTCCCTATGGCCCCTCCTAATCCAGGACTGTTCCTAGTGGCCGTTCCTGACTCATGGACTGGTTCCCATGCTTGCTCCTGATCCATGGACCGATCCCTGTGGTCTTTTCTGATCCATGGACCGATCCCTGTGGTCGCTCCTGATCCATGGACCGATCCCTGTGGTCGCTCCTGATCCATAGACCGGTCCCCGTGGTCACTTCTGATATATGGACCGATCCCCGTGGTTGCTCATGACAAGTGGACTGGTCCTCGTAGTCGCTCCTGATCCATGGACCGATCCCCGTGGTCGCTAGTGATCCATGGACCGATCCCCATGGTCCATGTCCCTGATCCATGGACTGGTCCTCGTAGTCGCCCCTGGCCCATTGACTAGTCTCCGTGGCCGCTCCTGATCCATGGACTGGTCCCCATGGTCGCTTCTGATCCATGGACCGGTCCCTGTGGTCGCTCCTTATCCATGGACCAGTCCCTGTGGTCGCTCCTGATCCATGGACCGATCCCCGTGGTCGCTACTGATCCATGGACCGGTCCCTGTGGTTGCTCATGACAAGTGGACTGGTCCCCCTGGTCGCTCCTGATCCATGGACCGGTCCCCGTGGTCGCTCCTGATCCATGGACCAATCCCCGTGGCCGCTCCTGATCCATGGACCGGTCCCCGTGGTCGCTCCTGATCCATGGACCGGTCCCCTTGGTCGCTCCTGATCCATGGACCCGTCCCCGTGGTCACTCCTGATCCATGGACCGGTCCTCGTAGTCGCTCCTGGCCCATGGACTGGTCCCCGTTGTCGCTTCTGATCCATGGACTGGTCCCCGTGGTCGCTCCTGATCCATGAACCGGTCCCCGTGGTCGCTCCTGATCCATGGACTGGTCCCCATGGTCGCTTCTGATCCATGGACCAGTCCCTGTGGTCGCTCCTGATCCATGGACCGGTCCTCGTAGTCGCTCCTGGCCCATGGACTGGTCCCCGTTGTCGCTTCTGATCCATGGACTGGTCCCCGTGGTCGCTCCTGATCCATGAACCGGTCCCCGTGGTCGCTTCTGATCCATGGACCGGTCCCCGTGGTCGCTCCTTATCCATGGACCAGTCCCTGTGGTCGCTCCTGATCCATGGACCGATCCCCGTGGTCGCTACTGATCCATGGACCGGTCCCTGTGGTTGCTCATGACAAGTGGACTGGTCCCCCTGGTCGCTCCTGATCCATGGACCGGTCCCCGTGGTCGCTCCTGATCCATGGACCAATCCCCGTGGCCGC
Source organism: Ranitomeya variabilis (assembly GCF_051348905.1). Taxonomy (NCBI): domain Eukaryota; kingdom Metazoa; phylum Chordata; class Amphibia; order Anura; family Dendrobatidae; genus Ranitomeya; species Ranitomeya variabilis. The sequence continues at coordinate 47,918,025 of NC_135236.1, forward strand.
TCCTGATCCATGGACCGGTCCCCGTGGTCGCTCCTGATCCATGGACCGGTCCCCTTGGTCGCTCCTGATCCATGGACCCGTCCCCGTGGTCACTCCTGATCCATGGACCGGTCCTCGTAGTCGCTCCTGGCCCATGGACTGGTCCCCGTTGTCGCTTCTGATCCATGGACTGGTCCCCGTGGTCGCTCCTGATCCATGAACCGGTCCCCGTGGTCGCTCCTGATCCATGGACTGGTCCCCATGGTCGCTTCTGATCCATGGACCAGTCCCTGTGGTCGCTCCTGATCCATGGACCGGTCCTCGTAGTCGCTCCTGGCCCATGGACTGGTCCCCGTTGTCGCTTCTGATCCATGGACTGGTCCCCGTGGTCGCTCCTGATCCATGAACCGGTCCCCGTGGTCGCTTCTGATCCATGGACCGGTCCCCGTGGTCGCTCCTTATCCATGGACCAGTCCCTGTGGTCGCTCCTGATCCATGGACCGATCCCCGTGGTCGCTACTGATCCATGGACCGGTCCCTGTGGTTGCTTATGACAAGTGGACTGGTCGCCCTGGTCGCTCCTGATCCATGGACCGGTCCCCGTGGTCGCTCCTGATCCATGGACCAATCCCCGTGGTCGCTCCTGATCCATGGACCGGTCCCCGTGGTCGCTCCTGATCCATGGACCAATCCCCGTGGTCGCTCCTTCTCCATGGACCGGTCCCCGTGGCCGCTCCTGATCCATGGACCAATCCCCGTGGTCGCTCCTGATCCGTGGACCGGTCCCCGTGGTCGCTCCTTCTCCATGGACCGGTCCCCGTGGCCAATCCTGACTTGTGATCCTGACCCGTGGTCGCTCCTGACAGGTGGACCAGTAATTAGACATCTAGACTTGGAATACCCTTTTACATAAACAATACACACTCGCTTGTTTTCCCTAGGTCCGTGGTGCTCCGGCCATCGCCATTGTGGGCTCCCTCAGTTTGGCGGTGGAGCTGACCGCTGACCCCCCACAGCAGACGTCCGACCTCCTGGCCTTTGTCCGTGAGTCCATGGAGTTGTTGGTGGGCGCTCGGCCCACTGCAGTGAACATGAAGAAGGCGGCAGATGAGCTCAACTCCTTCCTGGTGCAGGAGGCGGAGAAGCCGGGGGCCACTGTCCAGAGGCTAACGGATAGGTACTTGCAGTGCCGGCCATGGTGGTCCCAAGCCCCCCGTGTGCTCTATCTCACCCCTGTCCTCCTGTCATTACCAGCGTAGTCCTGTGGGCAGAGACCCTCCTGGAGAAGGACGTCCGGGACAATCGCATGATCGGGGACCTGGGGGCGCAGCACATCCTGGACCGCACTAATGGCCGCGCCGGGGTGGTGATCATGACTCACTGCAACACCGGCTCCCTGGCCACGGCCGGCTACGGCACTGCGCTGGGTAAGACCCCGGTGTGACCTCCAGCCATAAACGTCTAACGGACTGAGCATGCTCGGTGTATACAGAGATCGTTATTATCTAGTGGTTACAAAAATGTTTACAGAATTCCGAAAATGGCAAAAAGTTTGTTATTATCCATCTCGTGGAGCTTTCTGAGAGGCGATGTCTTCATTGATCCTGCTGTCACTCTGCTGGGGGAAGAGACCAAAAATAATAAATCCCACTTCTGGCGTTACCACTTTTTTTTCTTCTTTTACGACATTTAATGAGAGTTAATTTTATACTTTTATTTATCAGATTATTACGGTTGTGGCAGTATTAAATATATGTGCGTTTTTATTTATTCCCCCCCCCCCCCCCCCCCTAATATTTGGCGGGATTTTAAATATTTATATTTTTTTAATACCTTTTTTTGCTCATGTGTTCTATATCTGGTGTCAGGCAAAAAAAAAGTCCTGCATTTGCCCCAGAAATGTTCCTCCTGTCTCAATAAAGATGCTTCTCTGTCCGCCATGCTTTTCCCTGAAGCTCTGCTTGGTCAGATAGACAGCTGTGTGCATGGAGAGCTGATTTTCTTGGTGGAAAGGACGGAATGGTAAGAAGCCATCCGCCACATTGAGGGCTGGATCTGTGGCGGTTTGTCAGGCCCTTGTTCCCCACCTAACCACAGATGTCTCCCCGACAGGCGTGGTGCGATCCCTACAAGCAATGGGGCGTTTGTCTCACGTCTTCTGTACCGAGACCCGACCCTATAACCAGGGCTCCAGGCTGACGGCATACGAGCTGGTGTATGAGAAGACGCCGGCCACTCTCATCACAGACAGCATGGCGGCAGTGACCATGAGGGACCGTCAGGTCAGCGGTGAGTGCGGTTACATTAATGAGAGACCACAAGACAGTCAGAGATCAGGGCGCTTGCTGCCGCCACTAGGGGGAGCTCCCTGCTTGTGAATGAATACAGTGCTCTAATGGATCCTTATGCTGTGAGCTCCCCCTAGTGGTGAGAGCACTAAACTGCACAGTTTTAATTTTCTGCCCAAGACCCCATCAGATCCTAGGATTAAGTTTGGTCGTTTGTGTTGTAACTCGCCCTATTCCATCCAATGAAGCCTATTCACAATACCAGACACGACCTATGGACTGGTGTGGTGCTATTGAATAAAGCTGCCATGTTTTCCAAACCCCAGGCTACTTGTTTACCAACCATAACTCCAGGGATAATACATGATCATTGCAGGCATCAGTGCTGCTTTTGCCCCCTCCTATGTAATTGATTTTACAAGTCCTCTTCCCATTTTACCTTCTCGCCCTAGCGGTGGTGGTGGGAGCCGACCGCGTGGTCGCTAACGGCGATACCGCAAACAAGGTAGGAACGTACCAGCTGGCCGTCCTCGCCAAGCACCATGGGATACCGTTCTACGTGGCGGCCCCCAGCACTTCCTGTGACCTCGGCTTACCAACAGGTGGCAGTATTGTCATAGAGGAGCGACCCAGCCGGGAGCTGACCGATATCAATGGCGTCCGTGTGGCGGCTCCAGGTGAGTGATTTGTGGAAATGACCGATCCTGATTATTCACCTCGTCACTATGTATAATTTCCTCGTCTCCTCCTCGCAGGTATCGGGGTGTGGAACCCCGCGTTTGACGTCACCCCAAATGGACTGATTACGGCAATAATCACAGAACGCGGCGTCTTCAAACCGGAGGAGCTGAAGGACGGACTGAGCCGAGGGCTGTAATACTGCGTGCTGCGCGGCCCTGCTGACCATACATGACCCACACAACCCTCCTCTGCCTCCTGCAATCTCCACCGTCTCTGGGGACAACAAACCTTTTTATAATAAAATCCTCTAACCCTTCTTCCTCCGGGGCTGGTGTACCTCTATGGGGTATCGGACTGTGGGGTCTCAGATTTCCCATTAGGACGCATTAGAGGAGAATTACTGGTGATTAAGGTTTGTCATAGGGACCATCTGTGGATCCAATATACCATTCCCACCAATATCCCCACACGGGTCATTGATGAGAATGGTGGTATGAACCAACATATAGTGTCCCTAAGGCAAGAAGTGTTGTCATAGGGACACAAGGCGTCAGTGTAGACAATAGCAGATGACGGGAAGAGATATTCATCCCGACTGACCCATTAGCCGCCATTAATTACTGCCAGCACCACCAAAAACGACCACACTTATCTGCCGCAAAAAACTTGATGAATCTGCCCCTTATATACAGGTGCTTCTCATAAAATTAGAATATCATCAAAAAGTTAATTTAGTGAAACTCATATATTCTATAGAGTCATTACAGAGTGATCTATTTCACGTGTTTATTTCTGTTAATAATAATAATCTTTATATAGCGCTAAGATATTCCGCAGCGCTGACTTTGGTCTTGATAAAACCCAGTGGACCTACACCAGCAGATGACATGGCTCCCCAAACCATCACTGATGGTGGAGACTTCACACCAGACCTCCAGCAGCTTGGCTTGTGGCCTCTCCACTCTTCCTCCAGACTCTGGGTCCTGGTTTTCCAAGGTCTAGTGTGAAGTAGAGCCGCTTATTGAATAATTTATGAATAATCTACGTAGATTAATGACTAGATTTTGAAGGCATAACTCCCGATTGATCAGGATGAATTATTGGGGTGATGACCTTGCTTGGACGTGATGCAAGGATTTTAGCCAGTATATTTACATCTGAGGTCAACATTGAGATGGGCCTGTCTGGAGGTTGCACCATAATATACAAGAAAGGGTTACTCTAGAACACTGAAACTGCATTGCTGCCATAGGAACTAGGAAAAAATGGACATGTGCACTCCCGTTAGCCACAGGTGATTTTAAGCAGGGTCCTTTCCTGCCCCATAAATTGTAGGGTTTTCTTGCCCAAGAGAGGTGACATATCAGGACAGGGACCCAATTATGAAGGACACCTTGACGTGGCAATTGAGCTCACATATATTGGACAATCTATGTGCGAAGTACCTTCCTTTTTTAATAGCAATTTTTGCAGATAAATATTTCATGTGTACATTATATAGCACTTTTTTACTATATGGCAGCAATGCAGTTTCGGTGTTCTAGAGCAGGGATAGGGAATCTTTTCTACCGAGGCCCATTTGGATGTTTATACCATCCTTCGGGGGCCGTACAACCTCCGCCCACAAAGTACAGCCTGACTGGCACTGGTGTCAGGACGTGATCTTTCATTGCATGCCCTTCAGTGTTCAGCAGTGAGCACTGCGTGTGTGTGCTAACAGAGCAAGAAGAAATTAATGAGCTGGTTGTAATAAAAATACAGCTCCGTGCCCAAGAATGCGGTCCCTGAGACTCTGCTCGGGGGCCTTATAAAAGGTCATCGAGGGCCGTAAATGGCCCTGGGGCCTGAGGTTCCCCACCCCTGTTCTAGAGTAACCCTTTCTTGTATATTATGGTTAAACCTTACTATTTGTTATTTATATGCTTTTTTGGGTTCTCGGCTGTTCACCCTAAAAATGTATCCAATGTCCATTTAAGGTTTGTTGCCCACCTTCAAATAATTATAATAAACAAAATCCCTTGTAAATATCCCTGGGATAGAGAGGCATAACCAGTAGAGTGGTCTAATTAAAATACTCTGCTCAAAAAAAATAAAGGGAACACTAAAATCCAACATCCTAGATATCACTGAATGAAATATTCCAGTTGTAAATCTTTATTCATTACATAGTGGAATGTGTTAAAAACAATAAAACCTAAAAATGATCAATGTAAATCACAGCTAATATCCCATGGAGGTCTGGAGATGGAATGATGCTCAAAATCAAAGTGGAAAATCAACATGCTGATCCAACTTCAGTGGAAATGCCTCAAGACAAGGAAATGATGCTCAGTAGTGTGTGTGGCCTCCACGTGCCTGTATGACCTCCCTACAACAGCTGGGCATGCTCCTGATGAGGCGGCGGATGGTCTCCTGAGGGATCTCCTCCCAGACCTGGACTAAAGCATCCGCCAACTCCTGGACAGTCTGTGGTGCAACGTGACATTGGTGGATGGTGCGAGACATGATGTCCCAGATGTGCTCAATCAGATTCAGGTCTGGGGAGAGGGCGGGCCAGTCCATAGCTTCAATGCCTTCATCTTGCAGGAACTGCTGACACACTCCAGCCACATGAGGTCTGGCATTGTCCTGCATTAGGAGGAACCCAGGGCCAACCGCACCAGCATATGGTCTCACAAGGGGTCTGTGTCATGTTCTCAATGGCAAGAGAACATAGCATCAGCATATATAGGAACTAGCTCTTGGAAGATGGAAACTGAGCTGACCATGAACTAAACCTAACGCACAACTAGCAGTGGCCGGGTAGCATGCCTACGTTGATTCTAGATGCCCAGCACCAGCCGGAGGACTAAATAATGCTAGCAGAGGAAAATATTAGTCCTAGCTCACCTCTAGAGAAATACCCCGAAAGGAGACAGAGGCCCCCCACATGTATTGGCGGTGAATTAAGATGAAATTACAAACGTAGTATGAAAATAGGTTTAGCAAATTTGAGGTCCACTTACTACATAGCAGAAGACAGAAAGGACACTTTCATGGTCAGCTGAAAACCCTATCAAAACACCATCCAGGAATTACTTTAAAACTCTGGCATTAACTCATAACACCAGAGTGGCAATTCCTGTTCACAAGAGCTTTCCAGACACAGTAACGAAACTTCAGCTGTGAACTGGAACAAAAATGCAAAAACAAACATGGACAAGAGTCCAACTTATCTAGTAGTTGTCTAGGAGCAGGAACAAGCACAGAGAGGCTTCTGATAACATTGTTGACCGGCAAGCAACTATCAGAGCAGCAAGGTTATATAGCGACTCCCACATCTTGATGGGAACAGGTGAACAGAGAAGATGACAACACCAGTTCAATTCCACCAGTAGCCAACGGGGGAGCCCAGAATCCAAATTCACAACAGTACCCCCCCCTCAAGGAGGGGGCACCGAACCCTCACCAGAACCACCAGGGCGATCAGGATGGGCCCTATGAAAGGCACGAACCAGATCAGAGGCATGAACATCAGATGCATTCACCCAAGAATTATCCTCCTGGCCGTATCCCTTCCACTTGACCAGATACTGGAGTCTCCGTCTGGAAACACGAGAGTCTAAGATTTTCTCCACAACGTACTCCAACTCACCCTCAACCAACACCGGAGCAGGAGGCTCAACGGAAGGCACAACCGGTACCTCATACCTGCGCAATAATGACCAATGAAAAACGTTATGAATAGAAAAGGATGCAGGGAGGTCCAAACGGAAGGAAACAGGGTTAAGAATCTCCAATATCTTATACGGGCCGATGAACCGAGGCTTAAACTTAGGAGAAGAGACCCTCATAGGGACAAAACGAGAAGACAACCACACCAAATCCCCAACACAAAGCCGAGGACCAACACGACGGTGGCGGTTGGCAAAAAGCTGAGTCTTCTCCTGGGACAACCTCAAATTGTCCACCACCTGTCCCCAGATCTGATGCAATCTCTCCACCACAGCATCCACTCCAGGACAATCCGAAGTTTCCACCTGACCAGAGGAAAATCGAGGATGAAACCCCGAATTACAGAAAAACGGGGACACCAAAGTGGCAGAGCTGGCCCGATTATTGAGAGCGAACTCCGCCAATGGCAAAAAAGCAACCCAATCATCCTGGTCAGCAGACACAAAACACCTCAGATATGTCTCCAGGGTCTGATTAGTCCGCTCGGTCTGGCCATTCGTCTGAGGATGGAAAGCGGACGAAAAAGACAATTCTATGCCCATCCTAGCACAGAATGCCCGCCAAAATCTAGACACGAATTGGGTCCCTCTGTCAGAAATGATATTCTCAGGAATACCATGCAAACGAACAACATTTTGAAAAAACAGAGGAACCAACTCGGAAGAAGAAGGCAACTTGGGCAGAGGAACCAAATGGACCATCTTAGAGAAACGGTCACACACCACCCAGATGACAGACATCTTCTGAGAAACAGGCAGATCTGAAATAAAATCCATCGAGATGTGAGATGTGCGTCCAAGGCCTCTTAGGAATAGGCAAGGGCAACAATAATCCACTAGCCCGAGAGCAACAAGGCTTGGCCCGAGCACAAACGTCACAAGACTGCACAAAGCCTCGCACATCTCGTGACAGGGAAGGCCACCAGAAGGACCTTGCCACCAAATCCCTGGTTCCAAAAATGCCAGGATGACCTGCCAACGCAGAAGAATGAACCTCAGAGATGACTCTACTGGTCCAATCATCAGGAACAAACAGTTTATCAGGTGGGCAACGATCCGGTCTATCCGCCTGAAACTCCTGCAAGGCCTGCCGCAGGTCTGGAGAAACGGCTGACAATACCACTCCATCCTTAAGGATACCTGTGGGCTCAGAGTTACCAGGCGAGTCAGGCTCAAAACTCCTAGAAAGGGCATCCGCCTTAACATTCTTAGAACCCGGTAGGTATGACACCACAAAATTAAACCGAGAGAAAAATAATGACCAGCGCGCCTGTCTAGGATTCAGGCGCCTGGCGGTCTCAAGATAAATCAAGTTTTTGTGGTCAGTCAATACCACCACCTGATGTCTGGCCCCCTCAAGCCAATGGCGCCACTCCTCAAAAGCCCACTTCATGGCCAAAAGCTCCCGATTCCCAACATCATAATTCCGCTCAGCGGGCGAAAATTTACGGGAAAAGAAGGCACAAGGCCTCATCACGGAGCAGTCAGAACTTTTCTGCGACAACACTGCCCCAGCTCCGATCTCAGAAGCGTCGACCTCAACCTGAAAAGGTAGAGCAACATCAGGCTGACGCAACACAGGGGCAGAGGAAAAACGGCGCTTAAGCTCCCGAAAGGCCTCCACAGCGTCAGGGGACCAATCAGCAACATCAGCACCCTTCTTAGTCAAATCGGTCAATGGTTTAGCAATATCCGAAAAACCAGCAATAAATCGACGATAAAAGTTAGCAAAGCCCAAAAATTTCTGAAGACTCTTAAGAGAAGAGGGCTGCGTCCAATCACAAATAGCTTGAACCTTGACAGGATCCATTTCAATGGAAGAGGGAGAAAAAATATATCCCAAAAAGGAAATCCTCTGTACCCCAAAAACACACTTAGAACCCTTCACACACAAAGAATTAGACCGCAAAACCTGAAAAACCCTCCTGACTTGCTGGACATGAGAGTCCCAGTCATCCGAAAAAATCAGAATATCATCCAGATACACAATCATAAATTTATCCAAATAATCGCGAAAAATATCATGCATAAAGGACTGGAAAACTGACGGAGCATTTGAAAGACCAAAAGGCATCACTAAATACTCAAAGTGGCCCTCGGGCGTATTAAATGCGGTTTTCCACTCATCCCCCTGCCTGATACGCACCAAATTATACGCCCCACGAAGGTCAATCTTAGAGAACCACTTGGCCCCCTTTATGCGAGCAAACAAATCAGTCAGCAACGGCAATGGGTATTGATATTTTACAGTGATTTTATTCAAAAGCCGATAATCGATACATGGTCTCAAAGAGCCGTCTTTTTTTGACACAAAGAAAAAACCGGCTCCTAAGGGAGATGACGATGGACGAATATGTCCCTTTTCCAAGGACTCCTTTATATATTCTCGCATAGCAGCGTGTTCAGGCACAGACAGATTAAATAAACGACCCTTTGGGTATTTACTACCCGGGATTAAATCTATGGCACAATCGCACTCTCGGTGCGGAGGTAATGAACCAAGCTTGGATTCTTCAAAGACGTCACGATAGTCAGACAGGAACTCAGGAATTTCAGAGGGAATAGATGATGAAATGGAAACCACAGGTACATCCCCATGAGCCCCCTTACATCCCCAACTCAACACAGACATAGCTCTCCAGTCGAGGACTGGGTTGTGAGATTGCAGCCAAGGCAATCCTAGCACCAAATCATCATGTAGATTATACAGCACCAGAAAGCGAATAATCTCCTGGTGATCCGGATTAATACGCATAGTTACTTGGGTCCAGTATTGTGGTTTATTATTAGCCAATGGGGTGGAGTCAATCCCCTTCAGAGGAATAGGAGTCTCCAAAGGCTCTAAATCATACCCACAGCGTTTAGCAAAGGACCAATCCATAAGACTCAAAGCGGCGCCAGAGTCGACATAGGCGTCCGTAGTAATAGATGACAAAGAGCAAATCAGGGTCACAGATAGAATAAACTTAGACGGTAAGGTGCAAATGGAAACAGATTTATCAAGCTTTTTAGTGCGCTTAGAGCATGCTGATATAACATGAGTAGAATCACCACAATAGAAACACAACCCATTTTTCCGTCTAAAATTCTGCCGCTCGCTTCGGGACAGAATTCTATCACACTGCATACTCTCTGGCGACTTCTCAGTGGACACCGCCAGATGGTGCACTGGTTTGCGCTCCCGCAAACGCCTATCGATCTGAATAGCCATTGTCATGGACTCATTCAGACCCGCAGGCACAGGGAACCCCACCATAACATCCTTAATGGCATCAGAGAGACCCTCTCTGAAAGTCGCCGCCAGGGCGCACTCATTCCACTGAGTAAGCACAGACCATTTACGGAATCTTTGACAGTAAATTTCCGCTTCATCTTGCCCCTGAGATAGGGACATCAAAGTTTTTTCTGCCTGAAGCTCCAAATGAGGTTCGTCATAAAGCAACCCCAAGGCCAGAAAAAACGCATCCACATTGAGCAACGCAGGATCCCCTGGTGTCAATGAAAAAGCCCAGTCTTGAGGGTCGCCCCGGAGCAAGGAAATCACAATCCTGACCTGCTGTGCAGGGTCTCCGGCAGAGCGAAATTTCAGGGACAAAAATAATTTGCAATTATTTCGAAAATTCTGAAACCCAGATCTATTCCCCGAGAAAAATTCCGGCAAAGGAATTCTCGGCTCAGATACAGGTGCATGACAAACAAAGTCTTGCAAATTTTGTACCTTCGTGGCGAGATTATTCAAACCTGCAGTCACACTCTGAAGATCCATTACAAACAGGTGGACACAGAGCCATTCAAAGATTAGAAGGAGAAAAAAAAAAAAAAAAATTCTCAGCAGACTTCTTATTTCTCTCCTTTCTTAGCCAAGGATTTTAACCCTTTAGTGGGCCGGTCAAACTGTCATGTTCTCAATGGCAAGAGAACATAGCATCAGCATATATAGGAACTAGCTCTTGGAAGATGGAAACTGAGCTGACCATGAACTAAACCTAACGCACAACTAGCAGTGGCCGGGTAGCATGCCTACGTTGATTCTAGATGCCCAGCACCAGCCGGAGGACTAAATAATGCTAGCAGAGGAAAATATTAGTCCTAGCTCACCTCTAGAGAAATACCCCGAAAGGAGACAGAGGCCCCCCACATGTATTGGCGGTGAATTAAGATGAAATTACAAACGTAGTATGAAAATAGGTTTAGCAAATTTGAGGTCCACTTACTACATAGCAGAAGACAGAAAGGACACTTTCATGGTCAGCTGAAAACCCTATCAAAACACCATCCAGGAATTACTTTAAAACTCTGGCATTAACTCATAACACCAGAGTGGCAATTCCTGTTCACAAGAGCTTTCCAGACACAGTAACGAAACTTCAGCTGTGAACTGGAACAAAAATGCAAAAACAAACATGGACAAGAGTCCAACTTATCTAGTAGTTGTCTAGGAGCAGGAACAAGCACAGAGAGGCTTCTGATAACATTGTTGACCGGCAAGCAACTATCAGAGCAGCAAGGTTATATAGCGACTCCCACATCTTGATGGGAACAGGTGAACAGAGAAGATGACAACACCAGTTCAATTCCACCAGTAGCCAACGGGGGAGCCCAGAATCCAAATTCACAACAGGTCTGAGGATCTCATCTCGGTACCTAATGGCAGTCAGGCCACCTCTGGTGAGCACATGGAGGTCTGTGCAGCCCTCCAAAGAAATGCCACCCCACACCATTACTGACCCACTATCAAACTGGTCATCCTGAAGGATGTAGTAGGCAGCAGTCACGTGTGCTCAGTGTGAACCTGCTTTCATCTGTGAAGAGCACAGGGCGCCAGTGGTGAATTTACCAATCCTGGTGTTCTGTGCCAAGTGTCCTGCACGGTGTTGGGCTGTGAGCACAACCCCCATCTGTGGACGTCGAGCCCTCAGACCATCCTCATGGAGTCGGTTTCTAACCGTTTGTGCAGACACATGCACATTTGTGGTCTGCTGGAGGTCATTTTGCAGGGCTCTGGCAGTGCTCCTCCTGTTCCTCCTTGCACAAAGGCTGAGGTAGCGGTCCTGCTGCTGGGTTGTTGCACTCCTGTGGCCCCCTCCACGTCTCCTGGTGTACTGTCCTGTCTCCTGGTAGCGCCTCCAGCCTCTGTACACTACGCTGACAGACACAGCAAACCTTCTTGCCACATCTCGCATTGATGTGCCATCCTGGATGAGCTGCACTACCTGAACCACTTGTGTGGGTTGTAGAGTCCGTCTCATGCTACCACGAGTGTGAAAGCACAACCAACATTCAAAAGTGACCAAAACATCAGCCAGAAAGCATTGGTACTGAGATGTGGTCTGTGATCCCCACCTGCAGAACCACTCCTTTATTGAGGGTGTCTTGATAATTACCAATAATTTCCATCTGTTGTCTATTCCATTTGCACAGCAGCATGTGAAATTGATTGTCAAACAGTGTTGCTTCCTAAGTGGATAGTTTGATTTCACAGGAGTTTGATTTACTTGGAGTTATATTCTGTTGTTTAAGTGTTCCCTTTATTTTTTTGAGCAGTGTATGTCATTTATTGCAACATGAGTAAAAAACGGTGAGTAAAAATACAACAAGGGAATTTCTCTAAATACATACAGCTGAGAGCAGCAGCAAAGGCCAGGGATAGTGATGCAGAAGGCAGCAAAACTAAAGCCTTGTACACAGATGCATAATAGGACCATGCAAAGTAAGAAACCGCTTAGGACAATGTTCACCTGTCGTATAAAGCACAGTGCTAATCTGAAGTGAAGCCTACTATTGTGCAGTAATACAGTGTGGCCCGGGACCTAGCAAACTGTGAGAGAACAGATGAACATTTTAAGGTGCAAATGTGCTTTATAATAACAAGCTGCCAAAAACATGAAAAAGTACAACTTAATGATATTGCTCCTGGCCAAAGGCGCTCCTCAGCTCCGTTTCACCTGACTGGCTTCCTCAGTAGAGGGCATAGGAAAATCATACACAAAATGTGTAAGATGGACCCCCATTTTCACATTGTAGTCCAAAATTAGCCTACCAGAGAGGCGGTGGTGGCAGTGTAGCGGGGTCACGGGAGGCGGGGTGACCACTGCAGGGAGCCAGTAGCCAGCGGCAGCAGGAGTTGAGCGATGCTGCGGGCTCTGTACTGGGAGGATGGGGTATCCCGTTGGTGCAAGGCAGGAGCCACTGATATCCTGGCGGTGGGCTTCAGGAAAATGGTGCCGGTGGCAGGATAGGAGTTCCCGCTCTACATTTATATCCTGACGTTGGGCTTCAAAAAAATGCCGTGTGTGAGACATGAGCTACAGAAAAATGGCCCAGGAGGCAGCACATGTGCAGATTGAGATCTTGGCTTGTCATTGAGCCGAGGTCTAAATGTGAGCATTCGCCAAAGGTGGCGCCATTTTCCTGTAGCCCACCACTGGGAGATCAATGCTCAGAGTGGGGTCTCCGCTCCTGCCTCACACCACCGGGACACCCCCTCCTCCCAGCCCAGGGCCACACCATCGCCCTCACACCACCGAGACACCCCCTCCCAACCCGGGGCCACACCATCGCCCTCACACTACTGGGACACCCCCTCCTCCCATCCCAGGGCCACACCATCGCCCTCACACCGTCGGCACACCCCCTCCTCCCAGCCCAGGGCCACACCATCGCCCTCACACTACTGGGACACCCCCTCCTCCCAGCCCAGGGCCACACCATCGCCCTCACACCGCTGAGACACCCCCTCCTCCCAACCCTGGGCCACACCATCGCCCTCACACTACTGGGACACCCCCTCCTCCCAGCCCAGGGCCACACCATCGCCCTCACACCGCCGAGACACCCCCTCCTCCCAACCCGGGGCCACACCATCGCCCTCACACTACTGGGACACCCCCTCCTCCCATCCCAGGGCCACACCATCGCCCTCACACCGTCGGCACACCCCCTCCTCCCAGCCCGGGGCCACACCATCGCCCTCACACTGCTGGGACACCCACTCCTCCCAGCCCAGGGCCACACCATCGCCCTCACACTGCCGAGACACCCCCTCCCAGCCCAGGGCCACACCATCGCCCTCACACCGCCGAGACACCCCCTCCTCCCAGCCCAGGGCCACACCATCGCCCTCACACTGCCGGGAGAACCCCTCCTCCCAGCCTGGGGCCACACCGTCACCCTCACACCACCTGGACACTCCCTCCACAGCCCAGAGCCACACCGTCGCCCTCACATCGCTGGGACACCCCCTCCTCCCAGCCTGGGGCCACACCGTCGCTCTCGCACCACCTGGACACCCCCTCCTCCCAGCCCAGGGCCACACCGTCGCCCTCACATCGCTGGGACACCCCCTCCCAGCCCATGGCCACACCATCTACCTGTAGCTGCCAGCTTCCTGGAGTGGTGGCCCTGCCTCCTGTGACCCACCGCCCCAACCTTTTCCCTAGTAAGCTACATTTGGACTAGAAGGTGCACCCCCATTTTCCTCCCAAATTTAGGGGAGAAAAAAATGTGTATTATAGTCTGAAAAATAGGGTAAGTTTCCACCCCTACGATTGTCTAGTCTGCCCATGGTCCACCCAAACCTTATGCGAGAGGCGTGATGTGAACGAGACCTAGCGGAGATTTCAATGTCCTATGTACTGGGCCATAAGGGAGTCATCAGTCCATGAGAGGGAAGCGGACGAGGCACATGAGGAAATCTGGAGATTAGGAGATCTTTCCCTCCAGAGGTCAAATAAACCTAGCGGAAGAAAGTGAATCATTCCCAGCCGGACACTTATCCATAAAGGGATTACAGATATTATTAAAGTCCCCCATAACTAAGAGGGGGATATCGGGTCACTGCGAGTTTCACTAGAATCTTCTTTAGGATGTACATAAAACACAACTAGAATACTTTCTAAATGGTTTAATGTGCACCGAAGTCCCACAAACCTGCCCTCATCATCCCAAAAATAAATCTATACACTTAGAGGGGATATTCTTATGTACTAAAAGGCTGACTCCTCTGGCATAAGTCGGGTATACCGAACCCACCACCTATCAAATAACCTGACAGATTCCCCCGACCAGTGCGTCTCCTGCAGTCCAGTCTGAACAGTCTCTGAGGCCACAGCTATTCCAGAACCAAAAATAACTCAGGATTCCCATGAGTATATAGAAAACCAGCGATATTATTCTTTCCATATGCGGAGTTTTACTATCAGTGTAAACCAAGTCCCATAACTCCCACCCACGCCCCTCTAACCATCCTATACCTACCCTCAACCATCAGGGCTGGGGTCCGTATCCACAAAGAACCATTTTTTATGCTGTATTTGACTCGGGGACTGTGATGGACAAGGGAGAATCCATTTTGGATTTTAAGTTCAGGATATCTTCCACTCCTGAAATGTGCCTGCACCCTTAGGATTCCTCAGGCTCATTGTTTTCTTTTAATTAAAAGAGCTAATACAAGCTCTTTTGAATCTGTTAACAACATTGCAACCTGAACCTCTTTGTGTGACCAAGCACATGGCACAGCAAGGCTTTGAGGTATGAAATCTGGAATATGACCTATAATAACGGAATGCAATATCTCTAAGATGAGCCGAGCACATATTCCGAATCGGCATTCCTTTCCCCACGTGCCTATATGATTTAGCCACCTGTAGCACTCTGGATTATAGAGTTATAAGCATAGCTGGCAGTAATTACATACGGTAGTCATATTTAGTCTCTTTGTGCAGCGGAAACCAGTGGTGGTACAACCAATCCATTCAGAGCTTTGGGCGCAAAGTTATGGACCAGCCACAGTTCTAGGCAGAAAATCCTATTCTCAAACATGGGAAGAGAGAGGCTGCACCACCCAGGGGTAGGAGCAGATGTGTGAGGTAGCAGCCTAGGAGATATAAGGCAGCCCCTCATTTTGGACTGAGTTTTCTGATGACCGGAGGTTACGTTTGCTGATGCAGCCCGGAAAGCCTGTAACTAAGTTTTGGACCTTTGATCCATCAGCGCCTCCCTGTGGTCACATGCTACATAACACGGTAATTGCAACCTATCTATACCTTACCCTTGTACTACACTCCTGACTGTATATATTTGCTCTTGTATGTATAGCTGTATTTTCTAGTGCGCCTCCTCGGCGATTAAATATAAAATTAATCTTGGGCTGCTCTTTTATCTCGATCTACGAATCCCCACATCCGCACGCTCCGTTGGTTATATTATACGCTACCGCAGGGTTGGTTCCTGACCCGATATAAGCCTGCTGTCGGACGGGCTTATTTTAAATGAGGAACTGGTGGCAGAATACCGTACTGTTTTAGTGAGGAACTCTGGCAGTGACGGCAGGGAGGTTTAGATATATATCCCCAGGCTGGACTGGTGATATATATCCCCCCTCACTGGGAGCACCTCACTAACTCGTACGTATAAGGGAAGCCTTTCCAGCGACTATTTGCCCTTGGTGCAGTTCCCTGACTGACCTGAGGCAAGTGGTGGCGCCAGAGAGCCGATCCCTGCCGGGTCCTTTTCTCCCCTCCCCCGAGGTGAGCGAAGTCGACGCCACCCTTTCCCTGTGAGATCCCTTACAGAAACCATGCCCGCTCACTGATATAGAAATAACAGAAACCTGCATGAACAAAGAAAAAGAGGTCCACAGAACGAACACGTACGAGCTCGGGACGTCGAGAGAGCCCTGTTATTAGGCCGACGGTCACCATATACCACGTACCCCACGACTTGGGTACTTAAGGTTCCTTCTTCCACTCGACTGCCCTAGGTCAATATCCACTAGCTCTTCCCTCCGGTTCGGTCTGACAGCCGCTTTTATTTTCAGAATTTTTTTCCACTGTTCCATCTATAGATTTCTCTATAATGCTTTGCTCCGCTCTATAATGCAATTTTTACCCTATAGAATGGTCTTTTTCTGTTCCATGGGTGTAAGTCGTTGTTCATAAAGACTGACGCTATCTCCTGTGACCTGCAGTACACCATCTGTGCCACAGGGGGGTGCACGAGACAATACTAATCGGCTGATCACTACTGATCTTGGGGGGGGAGCGTGGACCCTGTGGATTTTGTCACACGTGGATTGCTTTTGATTATATCATCTGGCTGTAACATTTCTAACCCAAAATACATAAAATAACTCTACTCAATGCTGTGTGTGATGTCAGCCTTATAGCAAATTTGCATATTTTGGAAACATTCTTTTTAATGAAAAGGCTTTACTAATACTTGTGCTTTTTTTCAAAATGCATGTCATCTATTGCGCCTTTTTATACAAAAGAGTGACTGAGCCGTAAATGCAGTATGCTGCAATATGCCCCCTGACGAAGGTTGTGTTTTCCGAAACGTGCGTTGGGGCGGAGGTGCGTCCCAGGAGTCACTGCCTGCACTGCGGTGGATAAATAGCGGCATTATTTCTGATTACTTATGCTATTGTGATCGCTATGACGGTGCTGTTTAGTGGCTGCTGGTTTCAGCAACTTGGTGATATGCTCATTATGGTGTACGTCCGTCACCCCACTCTCCAGTGACCAATCAGTTAATTATTTATGTCCTGTTACAATTTCTAGAATTAGGTCATTCAGTGGGAATCAGTGCAATAATTATAATCTTTATTAAAAAAATGTCTTGGGTAGTTCAGTGATATCAATCTCCTAGTCACACGCCTCCTGCCATTTTTTTACAGTATCTCTCTAGATGCCACTTTATATGTCACCTTGATTCACCTGTTGTCTTATGTTTTTTAACAATAAAGTTGTCTATTACATTATATGTACCATGCAGAAACGCCATATAAGTTGCTATTTAATATCCACTAGGTGGCGAAGATGAGCTTCTTAAAAATGGTCCTCCGTGGCCACTCACAAAGATGGCCATACACTGGATCTTATCTTTACCAGCTTCGGTTCCCTTACTAATCAAACTAACTCACCCCTTCCCCGTCTGACCACAACCTACTGACATTCTATTCCCGCTCCTCTCCTAGTGCGCAACCCCCACTCCACAAACTCACCCACTCCTTTCTCTGTCTTACAGACATAGATTCCCTTCATGACACAGATTCTGCTGCCACTTTTTATAACACCACAATAACAGCAACACGCAATTCGACCGCCCCGCTGATGCATAGCAAAACTTGTACAATCAACAGGCAGCCCTGGCCGACCAGCCTGACCAAAGAACTGAGACGGGCTTCCAGGGTCGCTGAGCGGAGATAGAAGAGATCACACTCTGCCGAGCACTTCATTGCATACAAGCAGTCCCTCGCCAGCTTCAAGTCCACGCTCACTACCGCAAAACAAACTTCTCATATCCTCCCTGTCTCACAACCCTAAACAGTTTTTCAACACTTTAATTTCTCTACTCCATCCCCGAGCACCTCCTCCCTCTCCTCTCATTTCTGCTGAAGACTTTGCCTCCTTCTTTAAGCAGAAGATCGATACAATCAGAGAAAGCTTTGGCCCGAAGCCCCCAATGCCCCTCTTAGCTGCTCAACCCTGTTCCTCCAAAACCAGCTTCTCCACCATGACTGAAGATCAGCTCTCCACCCTCCTGTCTAGATCACATCTCACCACCCTCCCTCGACCCATCCTTTGTGTCTAGCTATCGCCCGATATCTCTTCTCCCTTATTCCTCAAAACTACTGGACCAACATGTCCATCTTGAACTGTCCTCCCACCTTCTACTTCCTCTTTGACCAGTTACAATCTGGCTTCCGACCCCGTCACTCAACTGAAATTGCCCTAACTAAGGTCACCAATGACTTACCGCCAAGAGCAAGCGACGCTACTCTGTCCTCCTCCTCCTGGATCTGTCGGCTGCCTTTGATACTGTGGACCATTCCCTATTATTACAGACCCTCTCATCCCTTGGCATCACAGACTTGGCCCTTTCCTGGATCTCGTCATACCTAACAGACTGAACATTCAGTGTCTCCCTCCCCAACACCACCTCCTCACCTCGCCCCCGTCTGTCGGTATTCCCCAAGGCACAGTTCTAGGACCCCTACTCTTCTCCATCTACACCTTCGGCCTGGGACAGCTCATAGATTCCCACAGTTTACAATATCATCTCTACGCCGATGACAGATCTACCTATCCAGACCTGACCTCACCTCCTTACTCACCAAAACCCCACACTGTCTGTCTGCTATCTCGGCCTCCTTTTCTGCTCACTTTCTAAAACTGAACATGGACAAAACAGAATTCATCATCTTTCCCCCATTTCACTCTACCCCTCCAGCAGACCTATCTATCAATGTCAATGGCTGCTCACTTTCCCCAGTCCCTCATGCTCGGGGTGATCCTCGACTCTGCCCTCTCTTTCAAGCCACATATCCAAGCCCTTACCTCCTCCTGCCATCTCAAACTCAAAAATATATTCCGGATCTGCGCATTCCTTGACCAAGAAACCACAAAAACGCTAGTGCACGCCCTTATCATCTCCCGCCTCGACTACTGCAACCTCCTGCTCTGTGGCCTCCCCTCTAGCACTCTGGCACCACTCCAATCCATCCTACACTCTGCTGCCCGACTAATCTACCTGTCTCCCCGCTATTCCCCGGCCTCTCCCCTATGCCAAGCCCTTCACTGGCTTCCTATCGGCCAGAGACTCCAGTTCAAAACCCTTACTATGACATACAAAGCCATCCACAACCTGTCTCCTCCATACATCTCTGACATGGTCTCCCGGTACTTACCTACACGCAACCTCCGATCCTCACAAGACCTCCTTCTCTACTCCCCTCTTATCTCTTCTTCCCACAACCGCATCCAAGACTTCTCCCGTGCCTCCCCCATACTCTGGAACTCTCTACCCCAACAGATCAGACTCTCTCCTACCATAGAAACCTTCAAAAAGAACCTGAAGACTCACCTCTTCCGACAAGCCTACAGCCTGCAGTGATCCTCAACCTCCACACAACCAGCTCTACCCTCTCCTAGTGTATCCTCACCCATCCCCTGCAGACTGTGAGCCCTCGCGGGCAGGGTCCTCCCTCCTTCTGTACCTGTGTGCCTTGTTTTTTGCTCATGTTTATTGTACTTGTCTATATTTGCCCCTTTCACGTGTAAAGCGCCATGGAATAAATGGCGCTATAAAAATGTATAATAAATGCAGTATGCTATAATATCCACTAGGTGGCAGAGATGAGCCTCTTATAAATGCAGTATGCTGCAATATCCACTAGGTGGCAGAGATGAGCTTCTTTTAAATGCAGTGTGCTACAATATCCACTAGGTGGCAGAGATGAGCTTCTAATAAATGCAGTATGCTATAATATCCACTAGGTGGCAGAGATGAGCTTCTAATAAATGCAGTATGCTACAATATCCACTAGGTGGCAGAGATGAGCTTCTAATAAATGCAGTATTCTACAATATCCACTAGGTGGCAGAGATGAGCTTCTTATAAATGCAGTATGCTACAATATCCACTAGGTGGCAGAGATGAGCTTCTTATAAATGCAGTATTCTACAATATCCACTAGGTGGCAGAGATGAGCTTCTAATAAATGCAGTATTCTACAATATCCACTAGGTGGCAGAGATGAGCTTTTTATAAATGCAGTATGCTACAATATCCACTAGGTGGCAGAGATGAGCTTATTATAAATGCAGTATGCTATAATATCCACTAGGTGGCAGAGATGAGCTTCTTATAAATGCAGTATTCTACAATATCCACTAGGTGGCAGAGATGAGCTTATTATAAATGCAGTATTCTACAATATCCACTAGGAGGCAGAGATGAACCTCTTATAAATGCAGTATGCTACAATATCCACTAGGTGGCAGAGATGAGCTTCTTATAAATGCAGTATTCTACAATATCCACTAGGTGGCAGAGATGAGCTTCTTATAAATGCAGTATTCTACAATATCCACTAGGTGGCAGAGCTGAGCTTCTTATAAATGCAGTATGCTATAATATCCACTAGGTGGCAGAGATGAGCTTCTTATAAATGCAGTATTCTACAATATCCACTAGGTGGCAGAGATGAGCTTATTATAAATGCAGTATTCTACAATATCCACTAGGTGGCAGAGATGAGCTTCTAATAAATGCAGTGTGCTATAATGTCCACTAGGTGGCAGAGATG
Organism: Ranitomeya variabilis; assembly: GCF_051348905.1. NCBI lineage: Eukaryota > Metazoa > Chordata > Amphibia > Anura > Dendrobatidae > Ranitomeya > Ranitomeya variabilis. The sequence continues at coordinate 47,938,775 of NC_135236.1, forward strand.
AGCCTCTTATAAATGCAGTATGCTACAATATCCACTAGGTGGCAGAGATGAGCCTCTTATAAATGCAGTGTGCTACAATATCCACTAGGTGGCAGAGATGAACCTCTTATAAATGCAGTATGCTACAATATCCACTAGGTGGCAGAGATGAGCTTCTTATAAATGCAGTATTCTACAATATCCACTAGGTGGCAGAGATGAGCTTCTTATAAATGCAGTATTCTACAATATCCACTAGGTGGCAGAGCTGAGCTTCTTATAAATGCAGTATGCTATAATATCCACTAGGTGGCAGAGATGAGCTTCATGCAATCTTTTTTTTGTCCATCAGGTGTTATCAGGTTGTGCTTTAGTGGTTCTGGACTTTGACCCCTTCAGTGCCAGTATGGGCTCTTGGAGAGGCCGCCCCTGTACCCTCAGCGTGGCCCCCTTTTTGTAATAATACAGTAGAACACTAGGCCACTCTTAACCCTTTCTTGAAATGTGGACTTTCCCTTTTTTTTTCATTTTTCCCTTTTCTTCTTCCCACCGTGTAGTCTGTACAGCACTATGAGGTTTCTATGGGGACGAGCGGAGCCTCTGACGCCTCGTTGTGTCCCGACATGTTCTGCAAAGCGGGAAAGAAATTCCACGTGTGACAAAAGAGAACAGTCGCAATTACGCCATTTTTTATTTGCAATTTTTATTATTATGAATGAGCGGACAGTGCGAGTCTCCAGTCTCTGGTAACGAGCAGGAGGTTATAGACAGCGGAGCCGCAGGAGAACCAGTGTGACAGCAGAGGGGTCCTCAGAACCCCCGACTCACACAGCGGCCCATCAGCGGCCACATTAGTCCCTACAAAGCGCCCAAAGGCCCAGAGATACAGAGAACGTGGGCCACACCGCCTCACAGGGCCACACCGCCAGATAGTGCCACACCGCCTCACAGGGCCACACCGCCAGATAGTGTCACACCGCCTCACAGGGCCACACCGCCAGATAGTGCCACACCGCCTGATGGGGCCACACCGCCAGATAGTGCCACACCGCCAGATAGTGCCACACCGCCTCACAGGGCCACACCGCCAGATAGTGTCACACCGCCTCACAGGGCCACACCGCCAGATAGTGCCACACCGCCTGATGGGGCCACACCGCCAGATAGTGCCACACCGCCAGATAGTGCCACACCGCCTCACAGGGCCACACCGCCAGATAGTGCCACACCGCCTCACAGGGCCACACCGCCTGATGGGGCCACACCGCCAGATAGGGCCACACCGCCAGATAGGGCCACACCGCCAGATAGGGCCACACCGCCTCACAGGGCCACACCGCCAGATAGTGCCACACCGCCTCACAGGGCCACACCGCCAGATAGGGCCACACCGCCTCACAGGGCCACACCGCCAGATAGTGCCACACCGCCAGATAGGGCCACACCGCCTCACAGGGCCACACCGCCAGATAGTGCCACACCACCTCACAGGGCCACACCGCCTGATGGGGCCACACTGCCAGATAGGGCCACACCGCCAGATAGGGCCACACCGCCTCACAGGGCCACACCGCCAGATAGTGCCACACCGCCTCACAGGGCCACACCGCCAGATAGGGCCACACCGCCTCACAGGGCCACACCGCCAGATAGTGCCACACCGCCAGATAGGGCCACACCGCCTCACAGGGCCACACCGCCAGATAGTGCCACACCACCTCACAGGGCCACACCGCCTGATGGGGCCACACCGCCAGATAGGGCCACACCGCCAGATAGGGCCACACCGTCAGATAGGGCCACACCGCCTCACAGGGCCACACCGCCAGATAGTGCCACACTGCCTCACAGGGCCACACCGCCAGATAGGGCCACACCGCCTCACAGGGCCACACCGCCAGATAGTGCCACACCGCCAGATAGGGCCACACCGCCTCACAGGGCCACACCGCCAGATAGTGCCACACCGCCTCACAGGGCCACACCGCCAGATAGGGCCACACCGCCTCACAGGGCCACACCGCCAGATAGTGCCACACCGCCTGATGGGGCCACACTGCCAGATAGTGTCACACCGCCTCACAGGGCCACACCGCCTCACAGGGCCACACCGCCAGATAGTGCCACACCGCCTCACAGGGACACATTGCCTGACACAGGAACTTTCTCCACTGAAACAAAAGCGCAAAAAGAAAAATGCCCAGATATAAAGGGGTTACAGTGAAATCCAGTTTTGTCTTATTTCCTTTCAGGCTGCCGTCACACTATCAGTATTTTACCTCAGTATTTGTAGCCAAAACCAGGAGTGGGACAAATAGAGGAAAAGTATAACAGAAACATCTGCACCACGTCTGTATTTATCACCCACTCCTGGTTTTGGCTACAAATACTGAGGTAAAATACTGACCAAACACTGACAGTGCAGCCATAAGGGGAAGGACGATGTTCACCTTCCCTTACATTTCTGCTGTCGTCACCAGTGCCTGGCTCCGCCCACCCTGATCACATGGTCACGATGTCATCAAAGTTCCTTTAACCCCCGCTCTGCCGCACTGTGAGGATCTTGTATCGGTTGATTATGGCGCAGGGGTCACTGAAGCTGAAGGCGAAGCCGAAGAAGAGCACGGCCAAGAAACCTGCAGGACTGAGGAAGGGAGGTGAGAGAGGGAGCACCCGGGGACTACACCTCCCAGCATGCCCTGCTGCACGCTGATTGGTTATTGCTTGCGGCCATGTGTTACATATAAAGTAGCCCCTCTGCAGGATCAGGGCCGCTGTCCGGAGGAGGCTGGAGCCGGCTGCGCTCGGTATGCGGGGCACATGGCGGCCATGGAAGACTCATGTGCGGATCGGATAAGGAAAAGCAAGAGACCTTCACCGAGAAGAACATCCAGGGGCGAAGCCAGCAGCGGAGTGTGGTTCAGAAACGGCGGTTGCAGACATGAAACCAGGGGCAGCGGTGGTGGTCGGGGCAGCGGTGGTGGTCGGGGCTGCGGTGGTGGTGGTCGGGGCTGCGGTGGTGGTGGTCGGGGCAGCGGTGGTGGTCGGGGCTGCGGTGGTGGTGGTCGGGGCTGCGGTGGTGGTGGTTGGGGCGCTGCGGTGGTGGTTGGGGCGCTGCGGTGGTGGTTGGGGCAGCGGTGGTGGTTGGGGCGCTGCAGTGGTGGGGGTGGTTGGGGCGCTGCAGTGGTGGTTGGGGCGCTGCGGTGGGGGTGGTTGGGGCAGTGGTGGTTGGGGTGTGGTGGTGGTGGTTGGGGCGGTGGTGGTGGTTGGGGCGGTGGTGGTGGTTGGGGCGCGGTGGTGGTCGGGGCAGCGGTGGTCGGGGCGCTGCAGTGGTGGTTGGGGCAGCGGTGGTGGTGGTCGGGGCAGCGGTGGTCGGGGCGACTCAAGTCCTAGATGAAATTCAGCAGCGGATTCCAGGTCAATAATGATCTGTCTCAGCAGTTGGTGTCCGGCGATCACGTGTCAGCGAGCGCTGAATAGCGGAACAGCTGAGGAAGCCAAGTGCAGCGAAACGCAGACGCTGCCAGACCTGGCTACTGCATAGGAATGTAACAAACCCTCAGCTGTGAGCACGGACAGACTCTGGATGTAACTGACAGCAAGCAGAGACATTGCCAGTTAGTGACACAGTATGTGGTAGACAATTGGAACTTTTTTAAAGGGGTTGTCCCGCTGTGACCGCAGACTCCTGAATCTTGACCACGTGTGAGCGAGCAGCGCGGTTTCCCGGTATTGCTGGTGCAGTTTACATGCGTGCGGCCACCTGCAGACTAGTCATGTCTTTCTCTCAATTCACTTTTTTGAGAGATGAGATCAGACTAGTCGGCATGTGTCCGCGTGTAGTCATGTGACCGCTCACAGCTACAGCACTGCCCGCTGTCAGGGTTCATGGAGGGACTGCAGACTCTGCTCTCGGATCTGGACATCCCCTTTAAGCCCTTTGTTACACCTTAGAAGCAGGATGACCATTATAAGGGGGCGGTGAGTAGTGTCCTCCCTTATTACATACCTGGTCTATGTGTGCACTTATTAGAAGGGTAGTCGCTGTTTCTACTGAGCCCCCCCAGGTAATGACTTGGGGGCAATATGGCCGCCTCTGCTGTTTCCATTTGGTGTTCATTATGTAAATGTCTTCACAGCTCGAATCATCGCACCCAAGAAATGCCGAATTATCCACCAGCAGAAACTGAAGAAGGTGAGTGACCACATGATGGCAGAAAGTTGTTCTAGTGAGTCGGCGGCAGCAGCGCCTGTGCAGAACGTGTGCGCGGAGTCTCCTGTGCGTGTCCTTGCTCACTATGTGGGAGGCCTAATAATCGGCACGCCGCACTCACACCTGAGGCTGAACTCATAAAGGGCCGATTTGTCATCAGTTCCCCTGATGAACAGTTTGCAGTGCGATGGAAGCTTCTGACTCTTCTCTTGTGGGAGCGTCCCTCCCAGTAATACAGGCTGGGCGTGAGGGCACATCTGTCTTCAGCACAGCTTCTAGCCTGCACTGATTTCCTCATCATGTGCGTTAAAAATATTTGGAGTCGTGTTGCCATGTGCTGGGACCCGTAATATTTATTATTTTTATTTTTCAACCGATGGAGCTGTATGATGGCTTATTCTTTGCGGAGCGAGACAATTATTTTATTACTACCATTTTGGGATTGATGTGGGGTTTTTTGTTTTTTTTTTTTGGTCACTTCTTACAGCATTTTTTTTGGGTGAAATTGTGGCAACCAAAAAAAAAATGTTTGGCATTGTGGAAATTTTTTTCGGCTTACGGTGTTTACCAATTAGGTTAATTGGTTTTACAATTTGATTGGAGTTTTCTGAACACGACAATACCAAATATGGGTATTTTTCATTTTTTGCAATTTTTCTTTTTTCAATGGGGGACGGGAGGGTTGATTTTTTTTTTTTTTTTTTTCTCCCCCCTTCACAACATGCACCGTACATGTACTGCACTTGTCATGTCTCCCCCCTTTGAACAGCTGACATGTGCCCGGAACAGCTGTGGGTGGAATCATCACAACCCCCCCCCCCCCCGTTAACCCATTAAATGCCACTATCAAACTGACAGCGGCATTTAACAAGCGCTTCCAGCAGTCACCAGTCACGCTGGAAATCCGCCCATCCGTGACCCCTGCACGTGATTGCAGGTCACTGGTGCGTTGGCATGCTGACCAGTGGTCTCCTGCAGACCTCTATGGCTGTCACTGCCAGATTACTATGAGCGGCACCCGGTGGTTGCCACTCATAGCAAGTCAGCAATTCTTCTACATACAGGTGATCTGATCAACGCCTCTATGTAGCAGAGCCGATCAGGTTATGGCAGCTTCTAGTCTCCCATGGACACTATTGAAGCATGCCAAAAATTTTTTTTTTAAAATATATAAAAGTTCAAATCGCCCCCCTTAGCCCCATTTAAAATAAAACAATAAAAAAATCAAACATACACATACTTGGTATCGCTGCGATCAGAATCGCCCGATCTATCAATAAAAAAACAAAAAAATCGCTAAACGGTGTAACAAGAAGTCAAAACGCCAGAACTACGTTTTTGTTTTTTTTTGTTTTTTTTTTGATCACTACAACATTGCATTACAGGGAACCTGTCACCCCCAAAATCGATGGTGAGGTAAGCTCACCGGCATTCTGTAATGCTGTAGATAAGCCCCCGATGTTACCTGAAAGAGGTTATATTATACTCACCCAGGGGCGGTCCCGCTGCGGTCTGGTCAAATGGGCATCTCCGGTCCGCTCCGGCGCCTCCTATCTTCATTCCATGACGTCCTCTTCTGGTCTTCACACCGTGGCTATGGCACAGGCGTACTTTATCTGTCCTGTTGAGGGCAGAGCAAAGTACTGCAGTGCGCAGGATCTGGGCCTCTCTGACCTTTCCGGCGCCTGCGCACTGCAGTACTTTGCTCTGCCCTCAACAGGACAGAAAGTACGCCTGCGCCGTAGCCGAGGCGTGAAGACCAGAAGAGGACGTCATGGAATGAAGATAGGAGGCGCCGGAGCGGACCTGAGACGCCCATCGGACCCGGACCGCAGCGGGACCGCCCTGGGTGAGTATAATCTAATGTCTTTTTCTCCTCTTTTAGGTAACATCAATAAAACATCAAAATTATTATTATTATATTAACATCGGGGGGCTTATCTACAGCATTACAGAATGCTGTAGATAAGCCCCTGATGCTGGTGAGCTTAACCTCACCATCGATTTTGGGGGTGACAGGTTCCCTTTAAAATGCAATAAAGGGCAATTTAAAAGAACGTATCCGCACCCGACCCCAGATCACCAAAAATGGAGACTCTACGGGTATCGGAAAATGCCAATTTTTTTTTGTTTTTGTTGTTTTTACAAACTTTGGATTCTTTTCTTTCACCACTTTAAAAAAGAACCTAGACATGTTTGGTGTCTGTGAATACACCTACCGGGTATGGGGCAGGCTCTCTGCATGAGCCCGCTCCATACACCCTGTTCTGACTTGTGCCATATATATACGGCACGTGTCATGGTAGGGTTAAGGGTGTGTGTGCATGCAATGTCTTTTTCAGGCAGACTCCATCTGGAAAAAGTGCTAAATAAATGTAAAAATAGCAAGCGTGTGCAGTAATGTGAAAACCACATGTGTAAATCTTCTGTCCTATTAGAATTTATTTCAACCACTTGGCCCGATTCTAACGCATCGGGTATTCTAGAATATGTATGTAGTTTATTTATGAAGTTTTCAGAATAATTCAATTTATACACAGGATTCGGCCGGCCGCGACCAATTAGCGAAGCGTGGTTCAAATCCTGCCCTAATTTGTGGCCGGACTGCGACTGTCGCTGATTGGTCATGCCCGGCCGCGAACAATCAGTGAAGCCAGGGCCGGCTCCAGGTTTTTGAGGGCCCCGGGCGAAAGAGTCTCAGTGGGCCCCCCTCTTTAACACATACCACGATTCATGATGCACAGATATAGCAGAGAAATATAGCACAGCCAAGTAGCATATAACACAGCCCACGTAGTATATAGCAGAGCCCACGTAATATATAGCACTGTGAGCACCATATCTGTTAAAAAATAAAAAATTAAAATAGTTATATACTCACCTTCCGGATCCAGCCGAGGCGTTTACCGATGCTCCTCGCAACGCTCCGGTCCCAAGAGTGCATTGCAGTCTCGTGAAATGACGTAGCGGTCTCGCGAGACCGATACGTCATCATCTCGCGAGACCGCAATGCATGGACCGGTCGCGAAGAGCATCGGTAAACTCCTCTGCTGGATCCGGAAGGTGAGTGTATAAATTTTTTTTATTTTTAACATTAGATCCCGCGCCAATGTCGCTGATTGGTCATGCCGGCTGGGGGGTAAGCAATCGGCGAAGCGGAATTTAAATCCCGCGACAATGTCGCTGATTGCTCGCGCCCAGCTGGCGTGACCAATCGGCATTTAAATCCCGTGGCAATGTCGCTGATTGGTCGCGCCGGCTGGCTGCAACCAAATCAGCGAAGCGGTGGGGCCGGAGCATCGCGAGCTGCAGGAATAGCTGCTGCGGAGGCGACGGAAGGTGAGAATATCACGATTTTTAATTATTTTTAACATTATATCTTTTTACTATTGATGCTGCATAGGCAGCATCAATAGTAAAAAGTTGGTCACACAGGGTTAATAGCAGCGGTAACAGAGTGCGTTACACCGTGGCATAACGCGGTCTGTTAACGCTGCCATTAACCCTGTGTGAGCGCTGACTGCAGGGGAACATGGAGCGGGCACTGACAGCGGGGAGTAAGGAGCCGCCATTTTGCCGCCGGACTGTGCCCGTCGCTGACTGGTCGTGGCTGTTTTGCTGTGACCAATCAGCGACTTGGGATTTCCGTTATATCTATCTATCTCCCCCCCCCCCTTAACGTGTCACAGAACATCCACTAATGAGAATACGGGGGTCCGGCGGTGCCAGTGCCCCCCTCTCACTCTCCCGCAATGCAGTGCGCCCCCCCCTCTGACCCTTATTTATTTCTTTCTTCTCCAGGACCTGGAAGTACAGATCCGAAGTAAGATTGAGCACGACGTCACCATGAAAGCCGCTGCCAACATGCCGAAGAAACTTTCCCTACTAAAGACCCCGCAAACGGACAAACAGGAGAAGGGCGCCCCCGCTGGTGGAAGTAAGGCCTGAACCTCTGGGCCGAGGCCTGCCTGCTCTGCGACCACCGATCTCCTGGCTCTTGTATATATTGTGTATTGCGTCATTCATAAATAAATGTTTATGGCCCTTCTTCGTGCGTCCGCCTCCTAGAGTACACGTCACACCACGATGTTCTCAGTCTGAATAGAGTGCAAGCTCCTAGGAACAAAAAGCCTTTGTGTAACAAAAAAAATACAATAATGGCGGCACTGTGGCGCTGCGTTCATGGTGTCGCCCTGTGACCAGAGGCACAGACGCCTCTTATCTTGTGTATAATATAAGGTTGTGACTGAATATGTATAAATGACACCAGTCATGAACGCTCATCAATTGTCCCGTAAACTACGGAGTATCTGGATGTGGCTGCAGCCATTTTGTGAGTTTTCAAACTCCGGGAACATGGTGGTTTGTTGCCCCGAGCAGCAGTCTCCAATTTTCTAAGTGCAGGTACAATGATGAATGCCGCACTCTGGTTGCTGTGGGCTACAGGGCCGGTGTATTTATGAGAACACTATGGCGCCATTGTTTCCCTTCTGACACCTCCTAATGTGTGAAGTAGATGGGTCTTTTAGGGGACAATAAGATGCCGAATGGCTCCATTTAACGTTATAATGACCTGAATATTCATAATTTTGGAAAAGGCTCATTTGCATATTAAATCTCTCATTAGTACAATTTTTTTTCAGTATATTAGTTATTCACTTTTTTTTATTTTTCTAATTAAGATTTACAATTTTTAATGTACATAACTTAAAAAAAAAGTTATCCATCACTTTACAGCTGAAATGATTGTTGGCTGATTGACATGTGACTCTTATGAGAAAGTAACACTAGGTGCAGGGAGTCACACCCATTAATATGGGGCCCTCTATGGTCAGGACAGCACAACTAGCCCTTGTGTGGAACTACAAATAACAGCATGTCCTCTACTGGAAATGTAGTTCTACAACTGGAGAAGAAGCCGATGTCCTTATTCCCCTGTACACAATCGCAACAATCATGCACAATAGCACATCGCACCAAGGTGTAATGAAAAGATGACCCCCTCAATGACCTTTTCTCATTCCCAATTTAGGTCTGCACCATTTTGCCCAAGCCCTGAATCCCCAACATATCTGCGGTGCCATCCTGCCCAGCAACCTGCAAACAAGGTTCAATGTCAGAAAAGTTCAATCCTGTACTAACAGTCCTGGGGGATCACCCGATCTCTCCATGATTAGTGTGGGGTCTGTCACTCTCTAATTGCCCACCACGTGTAGTGCGGGGTCTGTCAGTCTACCTGCCCTCCACGTGTAGTGCGGGGTCTGTCAGTCTACCTGCCCTCCACGTGTAGTGCGGGGTCTGTCAGTCTACCTGCCCTCCACGTGTAGTGCGGGGTCTGTCAGTCTACCTGCCCTCCACGTGTAGTGCGGGGTCTGTCAGTCTACCTGCCCTCCACGTGTAGTGCGGGGTCTGTCAGTCTACCTGCCCTCCACGTGTAGTGCGGGGTCTGTCAGTCTACCTGCCCTCCACGTGTAGTGTGGGATATGTCGTTCTCTACCTGCCCTCCACGTGTAGTGTTGGGTCACACATGCTTGACTTTTTTTTTTTCCCGGTGACATTATTTTACCATACTGTGACCGCCTCTCTTCTACAGCAGACATCATTGAATATTAATGTAATATCGTGTACATTACTAGACGTCTCTGGCGACCATGTTTTTCTTGGGAGGGGGTAGGTGGGGGTTACACACATTCTTTAATTTTAATCCCCATGTCTCTCATGTTCCAAAGCTCTACAAGCAGAAGTGACACAATGTCAGTCTGTTGTCATAAGGATTAATGGCATGTTCACCATAACCTCCTCTCTGTATTGTCTCTCGCTGGGCCTGACATATGGGGAATCACTGCTCGAGGGGAGGAAATGACAATCTGCACACTGCAAATTAAAAAATAATAACGCCCCCACAATCCCATCCCAAAAACGTATTCAATCTCTCCAATAATTTCATGGTCTTTCGTGACTACATCTTCATTGTCGGAGTTTCTGAAGAATCGGGCCTGAGAAATGGCCGCTGTCACTGTGCCGCCATGGATTAGCTCGGCGGATGGTATCACACTCTGTATATCTGCTGAGATAGCGTATATAAGCCTACAATCAGCACAATTTTCTTACATAATTGCATACTAAGCTTAGATACATCAGATCAGCAGACAATATTAGTAGTAGTAGTAGGCCGACCGCACTTCTATGTGCACAGAACGATCGTTCATTGTGGCAGCTCTTGTCTGTTTACACACATTTTAAGCAAGCTTAATTAATCATTTCACTCAACGAAGCATTTTGGTCATTCAGCGGGTGGTTGGTGACCTGTTTAGACAGGCCCATTATCATATATATGTATTCTTAGGGCAGACGACTGTATTTCCTCTCGTCCAAGAGAATCGGGTCTATTATGTCAATGACACTTTGATCAGAGTGTGATCACAGTGTGCTTCTCTCGGATGAGGAGAAGATGAGGAAAAAAATGTCTCCATCTTCTCCATTGTTTCAGTCCGCGGAGATCGGTCTGCACTCGGATGTCATCCGAGTGTAGTCCGATGTCTTCCACGCGCTCACTGACTTGTGTGGCCGAGTGCAATCCCAATATCAGATCAAACTCGTGCATGCCGCAATTTTTTTGATGTGCACGGCCCCATAGAATAACATTGGTCCGAGTGCGGTCTGATGTTTTATCCGATTACGCTCGTCTGCACCTGCCCTTAGGCTTAGATACTCTAGTCCAGCAGACACAATCAGATAAGATAGACTTAGGTACCGCAGCTCTCATTCCTTTTGCCAGTCCTGTACTGGCAATGAATGGGACCCAGGAGCCCCCCATAGCTACATACATTGCACTGCTATAGGCGGAGCGGCCTTTTCCTATGGATCTGCCGGAGATAATTCAATCTTTTACCTCCATTAAGTTCTTAGCAGCCTCCAGGCTGGGCCGCACACACAATAGACTAGCATCATCTGCCCGGCTTAGTTGTCATCGGCTTCATTGTCTCCCAGGGATAATGCAGATCTCCTGTGTCTCATATGAATGGGGGCCGATACCACAGATTTATACCCCATCCCCTATATGCAGAGCCTGTGGCATTACCCGGAGCACCGGGATCTCATGAGCTTTATTCCCACCTCTTATATAATGCTCGGAGACTACAAACACCCCAGTATTATGGAGAATAATACTGATATTATGTGCAAGCGCTGAACACGGGATTTCATTTCTAGCTGAAGGCCACCGTCCTCTGAGGTTCTTCTATCTGATAGTCTTTGACATAACAGATGGGTGAAATCACTGTGAAGCCATTATGACCATGTCTGGGGGATATAATAAGCGCCGTCTGTTTATATGAAGCTGCATTTTACTCCTTACACGTCATTGAATTCTCTAAAATTATCATTTTACTTTCTTTACTATTTTCCCTGTTACAATCGCTCATTCGCACTGGTGCCAGCGACGTTCTCCAGTCGTCTCCACTAATGTCGAATTTCATGACTGTCTATATAGAGGCACATTCGACTCATTTCGACAGTCCGACCGACTGTAGGTGAACAAAGACTGCCTGTCGATGAACGGTCGTCAATCCGATAGTTCTGTCGCAGAATATCACCAACGATCACCATGTGCTCGGCGGCATGGATACACCCCTCTAAATTGGCCTTTGGTCAAATTTTCTGTTAGATCAAGGTAATCAGAAATAATAAAGTCACATTGAGATATGAATGGTGTCAGTGAGTTGGCCATATTAAAATAAAAATATTCTATGATTAGTTGATACTGATATTGTCCTGTTTCTTCTTCTTTTTTTGTAATTGAAAATGCTATAATCTTTCAATAAAAATTTTATTTTGAAAAAATAAAAATATAAGCAGACATTTAAAAAAAATAATAATCAGGTAATAAAAATAAAATAATAATAATGTAACATAAAAAATACTTAGTTTTTGATTGGCATGACTACGCCTGGCAGCCACGTTGCCGATTTCTTTCATACCCCGTCCTTCACCATGTCGCCTGCCATCTTTGTGGCGTCCTCACAGCCCATGGCGCTTGCTCTTTCTCAGGGTTTGTGTCTGGGCTTTTTGTGTCGCTGTGTCCCCATGTGTTTCTGTATTGTGCCTGATGTCTCCTCTCAGATAAAGTGATTAATTAGAGGTAACAAAGAGAAGGTGCTCACAATGAGTTTGGATGTGAATTTCCATTAACCCCTAGGGACTTCTCATGTAAATCAGGGGCCACAGCTCCCTTTATTTAACAACAAGAGGTCTTTAGTGAGGCACCTCCATATCCTGTGCAGTGTCATACGGGCAAATTTCCACTCAAATAGTTAACACTGCCGCCATATTGAATCCCTTATTTTCCACCATAGAAATATCCCTGAATTTCATTTACATTCGGCACCCATGTGTTGTTTTCAGCATCCTCTGTTCCATTCACCTCTCCCTCCTACCTTTCGTGTTATTCATCACTATGACTACTTGGCACTTACTGGAGGCAGCCATTTTCTGTATTACAGCCAGCCATAGACAACACTGAATAACGACACAAAGTGGAGTGAAGCAACATGTGTGCATCAAACTCACACCTGTTACACATGCAATATATCAAGAAACGTATTGAACAGTGACGTAACTAGAGTCCGATGAGCCCCGGTGCCAAATTTGGACCTAGCCCCCCCACCCTGCATGTAGGTGGGTGCTAAATGCTGTAAGGACATACTTCTTGCTTCCCCTCGTGCGTTCTGCATTAATGTCCCTATCATGCGCCCCTTCCTAGTATATGTCCCCCATTCTGGGTCCCTTCTTGTTATATATGTCCCCCATCCTGTTATATATGTCCCCCATCCTGGGTTCCTTCCTGGTATATATGTCCCACATTCTGGTTCACTTCCTGGTATATATGTCCCACATCTTGGGTTCCTTCCTAGTATAAACTGTATGTTCCCCATTCTGGTTCCCTTCCTGGTATATATGTCCCCCATCCTGGGCCCCTTCCTGGTATATATGTCCCCCATCCTGGGTCCCTTCCTGGTATATATATCCCCCATCCTGGGCCCCTTCCTGTTATATATGTCCCCCATCCTGGGCCCCATACTGGTTCCCTTCCTCCTATATATCTCCCCCATCCTGGGCCCCTTCCTGGCATATATGTCCCCCATCCTGGGTCCCTTCCTGGTATATATCTCCCCCATCCTGGGCCCCTTCCTGGTATATATGTCCGCCATCCTGGGTCCCTTCCTGGTAAATATGTCACCCATCCTAGGCCCCATCCTGGTAAATATGTCCCCCATCCTGTGCCCCTTCCTGGTATATATGTCTCCCATCCTGGGTTCCTTTCTGGTATATATGTCCCCCCATCCTGGGTCCCATCCTGGGTTCCTTCCTGGTATATATGTCACCCATCCTAGGCCCCATCCTGGTAAATATGTCCCCCATCCTGGGCCCCATCCTGGTAAATATGTCCCCCATCCTGTGCCCCTTCCTGGTATATATGTTCCCCATCCTGTGCCCCTTCCTGGTATATATGTCCCCCATCCTGGGTTCCTTCCTGGTATATATGTCACCCATCCTGGTCCTCTTCCTGGTATATATGTCCCCCATCCTGGGCCCCTTCCTAGTATTATTATTATTATTTATATAGCACTATTGATTCCATGGTGCTGTACATGAGAAGTGGTTACATACAAATTACAGATATCACTTACAGTAAGCAAACTAAAGGTACCTTCACACTAAACGACGCTGCAGCGATATCGACAACGATGCCGATCGCTGCAGCGTCGCTGTGTGGTCGCTGGAGAGCTGTCACACAGACAGCTCTCCAGCGACCAACGATGCCGGTCCCCGGGTAACCAGGGTAAACATCGGGTTACTAAGCGCAGGGCCGCGCTTAGTAACCCGATGTTTACCCTGGTTACCATTGTAAATGTAAAAAAAACAAACAGTACATACTCACCTTCTGCTGTCTGTCACACGTCCCTTGCCGTCTGCTTCCTGCACTGACTGTGAGTGCCGGCCGGAAAGCAGGCCACAGCGGTGACGTCACTGCTGTGCTCTGCTTTCACTTTACGGCCGGCACTCACAGTCAGTGCGGGAAGCTTAGTAACCCGATATTTACCCTGGTTACCACTGTAAAACATCGCTGACATCGTTGCTTTGGCTGTCAAACACGACGATACACGCCGATCTGACGACCAAATAAAGTTCTGAACTTTCAGCAACAACCAGCGATATCACAGCAGGATCCAGATCGCTGCTGCGTGTCAAACACAACGATAACGCTATCCAGGACGCTGCAACGTCACGGATCGCTATCGTTATCGCTGCAAAGTCGTTTAGTGTGAAGGTACCTTAACAATGACAGACTGATACAGAGGGGCGAGGACCCTGCCCTTGCGGGCTTACATTCTACAGGATTATGGGGAAGGAGACAGTAGGTTGAGGGTTCAGGAGCTCCGGTGTTGGTGAGGCAGTATCTCCGGTAGTGATGAGGAGGCAGCGGGGTCAGTGCAGGCTGTAGGCTTTCCTGAAGAGGTGGGTTTTCGGGTTCCGACTAAAGGATCCGAATGTGGTTGATAGTTGGACATGTTGGGGCAGAGAATTCCAGAGGATGGGAGATATTCTGGAGAAGTCTTGGAGGCGGTTGGATGAGGAGCGAATAAGTGTGGAGGAGAAAAGGAGGTCTTGAGAGGACCGGGGATTACGTGAGGGAAGATTTCGGGAGATTTGTTCAGAGATATATCGAGGAGACAGGTTATCGATGGCTTTGTAGGTCAGTATTAGTAATTTGAACTGAGGGAATGGGAGCCAGTGAAGAGATTTGCAGAGGGGGGGAAGCGGAGGAGTAGCGAGGAGAGAGATGAATTTGTCAGGCAGCAGAGTTAAGGATGGACTGGAGAGGTGCAAGGGTGTTCGCAGGGAGGCCACAGAAAAGGATGTTGCAGTAGTCAAGGCGGGAGATGATGAGGGCATGCACAAGCATTTTAGTAGATTGACGGTTGAGGAAAGGACGGATTCCGGAGATATTTTTGAGCTGGAGGCGACAGGAGGTGGAAAGAGCTTGGATGTGCGGTTTGAAGGACAGGGCAGAGTTAAGGGTTACTCCGAGGCAGCGGACTTCCGGTACGGGGGAAAGCATGATGTCGTTAATTGCGATAGATAGGTCAGGTATGAAAGATGGTATATATGTCCCCCATCCTAGGTCCCATCCTGGTATATATGTCCCCCATCCTAGGCCCCATCCTGGTATATATGTCCCCCATCCCAGGCCCCATCCTGGTATATATGTCCCCCAGCCTAGGTTCCTTCCTGGTATATATGTCCCCCATTCTGGGTCCCTTCCTGGTAAATATGCCCCCCATCCTGGGCCCCTTCCTGGTAAATATGTCCCCCATCCTAGGTCCCTTCCTGGTATATGTGTCCCCCATCCTAGGTCCAATCCTGGTATATATGTCCTCCATCCTGGTATATATGTCCCCCATCATAGGTTCCTTCCTGGTATATATGTCCCCCATCCTGGGCCCCTTCCTGGTAAATATGTCCCCCATCCTAGTTCCCTTCCTGGTATATATGTCCTCCATCCTAGGTCCCTTCCTGGTATATATGTCCCCCATCCTAGGCCCCATCCTGGTATATATGTCCCCCATCATAGGTTCCTTCCTGGTATATATGTCCCCCATCCTGGGCCCCTTCCTGGTATATATGTCCCCCATCCTGGGCCCCTTCCTGGTATATATGTCCCCCATCCTGGGTCCCTTCCTGGTAAATATGCCCCCCATCCTGGGCCCCTTCCTGGTATATATGTCCCCCATCCTGGGCCCCTTCCTGGTATATATGTCCCCCATCCTAGGTCCCTTCCTGGTATATATGTCCCCCATCCTGGTATATATGTCCCCCATCATAGGTCCCTTCCTGGTATATATGTCCCCCATCCTAGGCCCCATCCTGGTATATATGTCCCCCATCATAGGTTCCTTCCTGGTATATATGTCCCCCATCCTGGGCCCCTTCCTGGTATATATGTCCCCCATCCTGGGTCCCTTCCTGGTAAATATGCCCCCCATCCTGGGCCCCTTCCTGGTATATATGTCCCCCATCCTGGGCCCCTTCCTGGTATATATGTCCCCCATCCTAGGTCCCTTCCTGGTATATATGTCCCCCATCCTAGGCCCCATCCTGGTATATATGTCCCCCATCATAGGTCCCTTCCTGGTATATATGTCCCCCATCCTAGGCCCCATCCTGGTATATATGTCCCCCATCATAGGTTCCTTCCTGGTATATATGTCCCCCATCCTGGGCCCCTTCCTGGTATATATGTCCCCCATCCTGGTATATATGTCCCCCATCATAGGTCCCTTCCTGGTATATATGTCCCCCATCCTAGGCCCCATCCTGGTATATATGTCCCCCATCCTAGGTCCCATCCTGGTATATATGTCCCCCATCCTAGGCCCCATCCTGGTATATATGTCCCCCATCCCAGGCCCCATCCTGGTATATATGTCCCCCAGCCTAGGTTCCTTCCTG
Source organism: Ranitomeya variabilis (assembly GCF_051348905.1). Lineage (NCBI taxonomy): Eukaryota > Metazoa > Chordata > Amphibia > Anura > Dendrobatidae > Ranitomeya > Ranitomeya variabilis. The sequence goes on from NC_135236.1 coordinate 47,955,480, forward strand.
GTATATATGTCCCCCATTCTGGGTCCCTTCCTGGTAAATATGCCCCCCATCCTGGGCCCCTTCCTGGTAAATATGTCCCCCATCCTAGGTCCCTTCCTGGTATATGTGTCCCCCATCCTAGGTCCAATCCTGGTATATATGTCCTCCATCCTGGTATATATGTCCCCCATCATAGGTTCCTTCCTGGTATATATGTCCCCCATCCTGGGCCCCTTCCTGGTAAATATGTCCCCCATCCTAGTTCCCTTCCTGGTATATATGTCCTCCATCCTAGGTCCCTTCCTGGTATATATGTCCCCCATCCTAGGCCCCATCCTGGTATATATGTCCCCCATCATAGGTTCCTTCCTGGTATATATGTCCCCCATCCTGGGCCCCTTCCTGGTATATATGTCCCCCATCCTGGGCCCCTTCCTGGTATATATGTCCCCCATCCTGGGTCCCTTCCTGGTAAATATGCCCCCCATCCTGGGCCCCTTCCTGGTATATATGTCCCCCATCCTGGGCCCCTTCCTGGTATATATGTCCCCCATCCTAGGTCCCTTCCTGGTATATATGTCCCCCATCCTGGTATATATGTCCCCCATCATAGGTCCCTTCCTGGTATATATGTCCCCCATCCTAGGCCCCATCCTGGTATATATGTCCCCCATCATAGGTTCCTTCCTGGTATATATGTCCCCCATCCTGGGCCCCTTCCTGGTATATATGTCCCCCATCCTGGGTCCCTTCCTGGTAAATATGCCCCCCATCCTGGGCCCCTTCCTGGTATATATGTCCCCCATCCTGGGCCCCTTCCTGGTATATATGTCCCCCATCCTAGGTCCCTTCCTGGTATATATGTCCCCCATCCTAGGCCCCATCCTGGTATATATGTCCCCCATCATAGGTCCCTTCCTGGTATATATGTCCCCCATCCTAGGCCCCATCCTGGTATATATGTCCCCCATCATAGGTTCCTTCCTGGTATATATGTCCCCCATCCTGGGCCCCTTCCTGGTATATAAGTCCCCCATCCTGGTATATATGTCCCCCATCATAGGTCCCTTCCTGGTATATATGTCCCCCATCCTAGGCCCCATCCTGGTATATATGTCCCCCATTCTAGGTCCCATCCTGGTATATATGTCCCCCATCCTGGGCCCCTTCCTGGTATATATGTCCCCCATCCTGGGTCCCTTCCTGGTAAATATGCCCCCCATCCTGGGCCCCTTCCTGGTATATATGTCCCCCATCCTGGTATATATGTCCCCCATCATAGGTCCCTTCCTGGTATATATGTCCCCCATTCTAGGCCCCATCCTGGTATATATGTCCCCCATCCTGGGCCCCTTCCTGGTATATATGCCCTCTGTTCCCACACTGTGCAGCGTCCTCTTCTGTAGCAGCTGACTTCTGCGTGCAAGCGTTGGGCAGCGTATGATGTCACTGCCATGTGCGGCCAATGACTTTCACGCCGATGTCATTTGCAGGCCTTTGATTGGCCGACAGCTTGTGTTGCAATGCCTGCACCCGGTGGGTATCTGTGCAGCAATGCATTTCAGCTGATTGTGTCTCCTCGGACACACATCCAGCTGAACTATGTGCTGGTGTCAGTGGGTCCCTTCCTTCAAAGGACAGAGGGTGCGACCGCGATCATTACACCCCTGGTATTGGGCCAAACATCATAGGCTGCAATTGCATGTTGTGAGATTTCGCCAAGAATGCCTAATTTTTTATAAAATTTAGTAGAAAAATATTGCAGTTCCTCTGTGATTGTAGAAAAAAAATGCAATGTGGCTTTAATGTCTGAATGTAGCCTAGATCACTGGATTCAGGTTTCTCATTCAGTCCCATTACCACGGATGTATAAGCTGCGGCCTCTCGCCATGCTGTGTGTCTTTACTAGCATGTGAAAGAATGGCTGGTGGTAAAGAGGTCACTGATATCAGCCATCAGGATAACAAGTCCATCTTCTCCCATCTCCTGAGAGTGATATTATTGAGAAGTGGAAGGAACCGCAGCATCTCAGCTATGGAGCGGAAACCCCACAACAATACCGAGGAGGGTCACCGAGTGCTGAGGAGCAGAGAAGTCACCACCATAACTGCAGAGTCCAGACCTCCTCTGGCATTAACATCAGCACAAACCTTGCACCCCCACCGGGAGCTTCATGGCCAAGCAGTTGCATGCAGCTGTACATCTCCAAGCACAATTCTGAGCGTCGGATGGAGTGGTGTAAAGCCGCCACCACTAGACTCTGGACAAAACATGTTCTGTGCAGTAACGGGTTGCATTTCTCTATGTGATATCTGATTTTGGTGAATGTCAGGAGCACGTTACCCGCCTGACTGTGAAGAGGGGCTCAGGGCCGCTGCTGTGAGCTGGTTATGACTTCTCTTCACCCTGACACCCCTCTTGTAAACGGATATTTTTCCCATGTGTGTTGTGTTGTCGTGCTCGTTCTTCACTTACTTGTGGGCTGGAAGCCTCTGCTATATCTGTGTCCTTGGGGACGGGATTAGTAACACACACCAGGAGACCTTGGGTCCGGTGCGACAGCTTGGGTTTTACTATACAGAACACATATACAGAATGGGACAGAATCCCTTCCGATTTATGTTCCCATTGCACAGTACACTACAAGTTCTACCCAAACTTCCCCCACCTCAACATCTTCTGTTGGTACCAGGAACTTCCCATCTTTAAGTACAGCTTCTCTCAGGCACACCATCTCTCCCTCTTGCTCTTCCCCAACTGGCCTCTTCCACATAGGAGAGGGTGCGACATGGATTCTTATGCCCATTCCGTGCCCTCGGCCCCAGATCGCCCTGGGATCTGAGCAAAACTTCAGATGTCTCCTAATACTGCTTGGAGACTTAGAACTGTTAGGGCCCATCATAGCTTGTACCTGAACCTGACCTTGAACCTTGCAAACATACTGTCTGAGACTAACTACCCTCTTCTGACTTCCCCATCACCAAGTGCTTACCCATTTCATGTGTTCTAACCCCTCCCAGTATAAGGGCAATTCCAAAAACATTTAACTATCTTGTGCCCTAAGTGCTACTAAACATATCTCTGTAGCCTTCCACTGGTTCCCCTATGGACAGCCCAATCCTCAGGGACGGCCTTGAGGTAAGACCTCCAGGAAACCGAGACACAAACCGGCCATAAGGATAAAATGCAAATGTATAGGTAAAACACGTAACAATAAACCATATATATAAAATTCAGCTCTCTCTTGCCATGGCGTCTTCTTGAGCACTTCTCACCCTCTTGCCCCCGCTGTACAGATGGTGGAGGAGGATAATGATCTGTGCTGTTATCAGGGGGCGGCCTCGGACCCTTAATTCCAGTGAATGTAAATCTTAATGCTTCAGCACAAGACATTGTGGACCATTGTAGCTTCCAGCCTTATACTTTGGTGAAGGCCCGTTCCTCTGCCCCATGACTGTGCATCCATCACCAGTAATGGAGACTGTGGGCCTGGCCTCTCCTCCAGCTTCAGTATCTGATGTCACAAATGCTATACTGGATGAAGGGGTGAAGATTCCCACAGACACCTCAAAAATCGTGTAGAAATCCTTCCCAGAAGAGAGAAAGCTGCTATAGCTCCGTATTAATATCTATGGAGGTAGAATGAGAGCTCAAAAGCTCCTGCTGGAGGAATGATGTGGAGGGAGGAATGATGTGGAGGGAGGAATGATGTGGAGGGAGGAATGATGTGGAGGGAGGAATGATGTGGAGGGAGGAATGATGTGGAGGGAGGAATGATGTGGAGGGAGGAATGATGTGGAGGGAGGAATGATGTGGAGGGGGCACATACTATTCTTTATGTAATGTGTATTATCTACACGAGTGCCATTACTCTGCTCGGCCGTTCTGAGGTGGCAGCCATTACTTTGCTGGCAATCCTCAGGGACTCATCCAGCTAAACCTGTTTTTCACTGAAAAAAAACAAAACCCTGAAGTTTATTTACATAAAATAGATGAAGCATCGAGCTAAAACCTGCACTCATCCCGCCTGGGATTATACTTCAGCTTTGTCTATGCGGGTGATGTGGGACTACAAGTCTCAGCAGGTAGCTACAATTCTTTTCATGTCATATGAAGGAATATAGCAATCGGCTTGGTCTTACTATATCCACCATGTTTTCTCATGAAAGCCTGCTGTGCATGTGTCCTGGTGAGAGCATGCACCCAATACACAGCCCATTGCGGGGCCGCAATGCCCCCTGACCAGCGCTCTGTGGCCGGGCCTGCACGTACTCGTCTCTGTGACCTGCCCTGCCATTTACACCGCTAATTACAAGCTTATTTGTCTCTGTAAATAGGCCATTAGCAAATTACTCTATAAGCCGGGCCCAGCCTCCGCCATCACAGCTGTGACAGGAAAAGGTTTCCATTCTGATAGTAATTAAACAATAGATATTTTGGATGAACCATAAACCAGAAATAAGTGTTAAATTTCTCCTAAAATTACAACTCTAGAGTAATTATCTTCTATTAAACAGAAAATAATAATTAAAAACAAATAATGAAAATGGACAAAACCGATGGTTCTCTTAACAATGTTTTGTGGCGCAATCTTTGAGACAAAGACTGTAATTCTCAGTGAGACTTCTGCCCTCGTCCACAGGTATTTTGGCCGCTTCTCTTGAGCAGACTGCTCCCGCTGTCTCAGGTGTGAAGTCTCCTTCTCCAGACTGCAGGTCTCAGCTCCGTCCACAGATGCTCACTAGGCTTTAGATCAGGGCTCATAGAAGCCACAATGCTTTCCTCTCAGCCATTCTTGGATATTTTTAGCTATGTTTTGGGTCATTATCCTGTTGGAGGACCCATAACCTGTGACTCGGACCACGGGATTTAATTTTAACATACACAGATTCAACACAGACCCCCTGTGTCACATGCAGCAAAACATACCCGAGCCTCCTCCATGTTTCACAGTAGGTGCAATGTTTTTTTTCTTTGTAGTCTTTATTTTTGTGTCTGTGAATATAGAGCTCATGTGACACCTAAAAAAACTCCAGTTTTGTTCTCATCTATTCAAATGGTGTTCACCCAGAAGCTTTGTGGCTGGTCAATATGCATTTTGCCATATTCCAGTATCATTTCTTACGATTTTATTCAACAGTGTTTTCCTCCTTGGTCATCTTTGTTGATGTCCACTTTGTCCAAGACAGGGAAAGATGGTGTGATCTGATACTGATGGACCTTGACATTGGAGTTCACTTCTAATCTATGGTTGTTCTGGGCTCTTTGGTTCCCATTCGTATTATCCGGCTCTTCAATTTGTCATCAATCTTCCTCTTGTGGCCACATCCAGGGAGATTGGACACAGTCCCATAGACCTCAAACTTCTGAGTAATATGTGCGACTGTAGTAACAGTAAAACAAAGCTGTATGGAGATGATTTTATAGCCTTTACCTCTAACATGTTTGCGTGATTTTCTTTCTAGTTTCATGAGACAACTCTCTCCTTAGCTTTCTTTGCTCCATGTTCAGTGGACACACCATGATACTAAACAGCACAATCACTACTTTTCACCTAATAAATAGGTGGTGAATGACTACAAGTTTATAGACACCTGTAGAGACAATTTCTGCATCTTTTAGCGGGAAAAATGCAGCGTTAAAATATGCACGTTTTTGCTGCATTTTTTTACACTCATTTTTGGTGTAAATTGTTCCCCACTCATTAGTACGGGGGAAATCAGCAGCAAAAACGCTGAAAGAATTTTAATACTGCAGATTTAAATCTGCAGGCCACAAATAAGCAATGTGTGCATGAGACTTCAGGTCTATCATTCACTTTGCTGGCATCAGGAAACCCTTCAGGTGTTGTGACAAATTGGCACAGAAAACAAAAATGCATCAAAAAAGCAAAATGTGCACACAGCCTTAAAGGGAACCTGTCACCAGTTTTTTAGTGTGTGAACCAATGCCACCACCTTTCTTAGCGCCTGTGCTGCATTACACAAATGTCTGATAAGCGTCATTTTCTCGGCATCTGTGCTGCCTCCTTGCCCCCAAAAGCCATTCTCTTTCTTTGATTGATGCGGGAAATGTAATTTTGGCTCCATTTTACAGGAACCTATTTTCCGGAATGATGTTTCCTTGGCGCATGTGCAGTTATGTTTTGTGGTCTCCCAGCAGTAGGGCAGAGCAAAGTGCGCCTGTGCAAGCTAACGATGCAATGCGCACACGTGAGGTCTTCTCCAGCTATGTACAGGACCCTGGGGGGCGTCATCCACATCAATCAAAGCCGGAGTATGGCTTTTTGGGGCAAATAGTTGGCAGAGATGTGGATGAAATGACATCCACCGGACCAGACCAAAAGCATTTACATACAGCACGGGGAAAATAAAAAGGTATTTTTGGTGGTATACAGGGGGGGGTTAGGGGATGATGGACACTTGTGTAATGCAGTACAGGAGCCCAGAAAGGTGGTGGCATTGGTTCACACACTAAAAAACTGGTGACAGGCTTCCTTATAAGGTTCCTAATGAAGGACACCCCATCCTCCACCAACTTAGTGTCTCCAAGTAGCTGGCTCAGAGTCACCATTTTGATGCTGAGGACAGAGAAGACCCCTGATCCACATAGCACAGGATGGACCAGAACTGATAAGCTCCAGTGATCCCACAGCCCAAGCCTCCCATGGTAGCTAGGATTACAGGTGTGCGCCAGCTGGGTGCTGTGGTGCACACCTGTAATCCTAGCTACCATGGGAGGCTTGGCCTGTGGGATCACTGGAGCTTGTCAGTTCTGGTCCATCCTGTGCTATGTGGATCAGGGGTCTTCTCTGTCCTCAGCATCAAAATGGTGACTCTGAGCCAGCTACTTGGAGACACTAAGTTGGTGGAGGATGGGGTGTCCTTGGTAAAAAAAAAAAACAAAAACACAAGTTTTCGCATGAATTTCAGAGCACTGTAGAAAAATAAGGTTCCTTATGAGGCTGATCAGATGGATCGACACACCATATCCTCCATGGTGCTCCATAGTTTCTGGTGATCAGCATAGTCGGAGGCTCTGCTGTAGTCCATGAAGCAATAATAGATCTTTATTCTCCGGCTTTTATCATTATCCATCTTATGTTAGCAGTCACAGATCTTCTTCCTCTGCCTTTCCTGAATTCTGTCTGTTCCTCTGGACGTATTGTCATAGTAAAGCTGTAACGGTCTGTGCAGTATTTTGCTGGCATGAGATTGAGCACAACAGTCTTTGATACAAACACACATATATATATATACACACACATATAAATACACATACAGTCCAAAAGTTTGGACACACCTCATTTAAAGATTTTTCTGTATTTACATGACTATGAAAATTGTACATTCACACTGAAGGCATCAAAACTATGAATTAACACATGTGGAATTATATACTTAACAAAAAAGTGTGAAACAACTGAAATTATGTCTTATATTCTAGGTTCTTCAAAGTAGCCACCTTTTGCTTTGATGACTGTGTATCGCCCCAGAGTCCTGGTCGTTGCAGTAATGTTGTTTTTCCACCAGGGGGAGTGATGTTACGTCTGAAGGCAATAAAGGAGATCTCTTTACCAGGTATCACAAACCACACAACACACTTCACACTCCAGGCCGCCAGGGGGAGCTACGCTTCTATTAGGGCACTCCTCACAATTAGGTAAAACTGGTGGTCTGGATAGGAAGTTAGACAGAAGCTGGCTGGAGCAAGTTGGAGTCAGATCCAGACTGCGGTCTGAGGAGGATGAGGGTCCACGGAGCTGCGCCTGCCCCACATGCGGCAGCATCCTAGAAAGAGACATTAGAAGAGAAGTGTATTGCGGAGGGTGATAAACAAAGTCATAGCAAAAAGGAGAGGAAACCAGAAGGAGTTCTGCCCTGCAAAAGGCTGCCTCCTATCTGAGGCGCAGGAATCCGGTAGCCAGAACACTGAGGGAGTAAGGATCTCTACGCTTTACTTCAGAGACTGGCAGGACAGTTAATTCCACGTTAGCTGCCCGACCTTATACCCAGGAGGCACGGTGGCAACTTGTGGGGGCCGGGGCGTGATAGAGTCCCTGTAAAAAGCCTCAGGCCATCAGTCATACGGGCTTGTCCTATCCTATCCATCAGGGGGACAGAGAGAAAGAGACATAACATCTGCAATAGTTGTGAGGACCTTACCGAGAAGCTCAGCAGGGAGGTACTACAACACCCAGGCGCTAGTGGAAGGCTACTGATTTCCACCTGGATAAGGGGACTCTGGATTTGCCTTCAGACCGGCCGGACTCTGCCTACCCTGTGGTCTGTACCCTGGACTGTGGACACTGAAGCCTTCAGTAAAGGTAAAGAGACTGCAACCTTGTGTCCTTGTTATTCACTGCGCCTTACATCATCCACCATCCACTACCTACACTATGGGAAGCCCTGGGGATACACTTCACCTGTGGGAAGGTATACCATCTAGCTGCCATAACATCACCCCAGCGGACCCCTAAGCAGCGTCGGTCACCCTGACCGAATACCACAGGTGGCGTCACGAACATTATCCCTTTAAAGACCTTTGCCCCATTTATAACGGATGCCCCTAGGGCCACGGACCGGGTCAGCCACCGTGACATCCCCGACGAGAACCGAAGGGCCCGGCTCCGAGTACCCCATAGCCCTGTGGGGGCGATCCAACTGCTTTGCACACTCTTGGCATTCTCTTGATGAGCTTCAAGAGGTAGTCACCGGGAATGGTTTTCACTTCACAGGTGTGCCCTGTCAGGTTTAATAAGTGGGATTTCTTGCCTTATAAATGGGGTTGGGACCATCAGTTGTGTTGAGCAGAAGTCTGGTGGATACACAGCTGATAGTCCTACTGAATAGACTGTTAGAATTTGTATTATGGCAAGAAAAAAGCAGCTAATTAAAGAAAAACAAGTGGCCATCATTACTTTAAGAAATGAAGGTCAGTCAGTCCAAAAAATTGGGAAAACTTTGAAAGTGACAGCAAGTGCAGTTGCAAAAACCATCAAGTGCTACAAAGAAACTGGCTCACATGAGGACCGCCCCAGGAAAGGAAGACCAAGAGTCACCTCTGCTTCTGAGGATAAGTTTATCCGAGTCACCAGCCTCAGAAATCGCAGGTTAACAGCAGCTCAGATTAGAGACCAGGTCAATGCCACACAGAGTTCTAGCAGCAGACACATCTCTACAACAACTGTTAAGAGGAGACTTTGTGCAGCAGGCCTTCATGGTAAAATAGCTGCTAGGAAACCACTGCTAAGGACAGGCAACAAGCAGAAGAGACTTGTTTGGGCTAAAGAACACAAGGAATGGACATTAGACCATTGGAAATCTGTGCTTTGTTCTGATGAGTCCAAATTTGAGATCTTTGGTTCCAACCACGGTGTCTTTGTGCGACGCAGAAAAGGTGAACGGATGGACTCTACATGCCTGGTTCCCACCGTGAAGCATGGAGGAGGAGGTGTGATGGTGTGGGGGTGCTTTGCTGGTGACACTGTTGGGGATTTATTCAAAATTGAAGGCATACTGAACCAGCATGGCTACCACAGCATCTTGCAGCGGCATGCTATTCCATCCGGTTTGCGTTTACTTGGACCATCATTTATTTTTGAACAGGACAATGACCCCAAACACACCTCCAGGCTGTGTAACGGCTATTTGACCAAGAAGGAGAGTGATGGGGTGCTACGCCAGATGACCTGGCCTCCACAGTCACCAGACCTGAACCCAATCGAGATGGTTTGGGGTGAGCTGGACCGCAGAGTGAAGGCAAAAGGGCCAACAAGTGCTAAGCATCTCTGGGAACTCCTGCAAGATGGTTGGAAGACCATTCCCGGTGACTACCTCTTGAAGCTCATCAAGAGAATGCCAAGAGTATGCAAAGCAGTCATCAAAGCAAAAGGTGGCTACTTTGAAGAACCTAGAATATAAGACATATTTTCAGTTGTTGCACCCTTTTTTGTTAAGTATATAATTCCACATGTGTTAATTCATAGTTTTGATGCCTTCAGTGTGAATGTACAATTTTCATACACACACATATATACACACACACACATATATACACACACATACAGTATATACACACACACATACATATATATATACACATACACACACATTCTGCAGTCTCACACATATATACACACACATACAGTATATACACACACATACATATATACACACACATACAGTATATACACACACATACAGTATATACACACACACATATACATATATATATACACACACACATATATATACACATACACACACATTCTGCAGTCTCACACATATATACACACACATACATATATACACACACACAGTATATACACACACATACATATATATATACACACACATACAGTATATACACACACATACAGTATATACACACACATACATATATACACACACATACAGTATACACATACACATACAGTATATACACACACACATACATATATATATACACATACACACACATTCTGCAGTCTCACACATATATACACACACATACAGTATATACACACACATACAGTATATACACACACATACATATATACACACACATACAGTATATACACACACATACAGTATATACACACACATACATATATACACACACATACAGTATATACACACACATACAGTATATACACACACACATATACATATATATATATACACACACATATATATACACATACACACACATTCTGCAGTCTCACACATATATACACACACATACATATATACACACACATACAGTATATACACACACATACATATATACACACACATACAGTATATACACACACATTCTGCAGTCTCACACATGTGACTGTTTGACCTCAGGCAAACACATGAATGAATTGATTCCCAGGCCTTTTCCCCGCCCACTTTGCCCTTATATAGAACATCCGTTCAGTTAAAGAGCCTCAGCTCGCTTTTCCATTGGCCGGCGCTCCCGCTGACTGACAGGTCACCGCTTCCCTGCCTCGTACTCCTGGCTTACAGGGAGCGGAGACGTATGTCACCGAGCTGCTGGCGCTGTCCAATAGCTGCCCCGGAGCCCAAGAACGGGGCGTGTCCACAGCTCAGAGGATAAAGATCGAGATCCCCATTGTTAAGGCGATTTAAAGGGGCCGCGGATCGGGGGCAGTCGTAAGCGAGAGGCCGGGCCGAGGGATCTACAAGCCGGCCGCGCCCCGTGGAAAGTCCGGGGATTATACAGAGGATAGGCCTGGAATATATTGGCCATAGGAGATAAAACTGTGGAGGTGACAGTAGGAAGCAGAGATCCCCGGGGGGACGAAGCCAGGGGACGATGGAGCCCCCCAAGAGGAGGTGTCTCGGCCTCACACCCAGGCACCAGCCGGACTCTCTGCTGGATGTCAGTGCCAAGAAAGTGGCAGAGACGTGGGCCTTCGAGCAGGTAATGGGCAGCGAAGTGCCGGGCTGACGGGGACTCACGGGTTAATGACATACACTGGTGGTATATGGTGTATACATAGTGCAGCATGGCTGCTGTACACAGGGACAGCAGCTATACACCGCTCTTTACCGTATATACTGTGATATACAGGACACCCAGGGCGTCAAGAGTTAATGATCTATACAATGTACACAATATAGGACACAGAATACACATGAGCTGTATACACAGATATGTACACAGCGAGGAGAGAAAGGCACCAACGGGTACATGTAATGTATGGAGGCTGCGTATACACAGTATATAGTTTATGGGGGCTGCGTATACACAGTATATGGTGTATGGAGGCTGCGTATACACAGTATATGGTGTATGGGGGCTGCGTATACACAGTATATGGTGTATGGAGGCTGCGTGTACACAGTATATGGTGTATGGGGGCTGCGTATACACAGTATATGGTGTATGGGGGCTGCGTATACACAGTATATGGTGTATGGAGGCTGCGTGTACACAGTATATGGTGTATGGAGGCTGCGTGTACACAGTATATGGTGTATGGGGGCTGCGTATACACAGTATATGGTGTATGGGGGCTGCGTATACACAGTATATGGTGTATGGGGGCTGCGTATACACAGTATATGGTGTATGGGGGCTGCGTATACACAGTATATGGTGTATGGGGGCTGCGTATACACAGTATATGGTGTATGGGGGCTGCGTATACACAGTATATGGTGTATGGGGGCTGCGTATACACAGTATATGGTGTATGGGGGCTGCGTATACACAGTATATGGTGTATGGGGGCTGCGTATACACAGTATATGGTGTATGGGGGCTGCGTATACACAGTATATGGTGTATGGGGGCTGCGTATACACAGTATATGGTGTATGGGGGCTGCGTATACACACTCACTCTATTGGCTGTACATATTGTGTATATACTCTCAATTTCTTTATCACAGTATTGTGTACACCAAGCTTAAATAATGTATATACCACCTTTGGATCCTGTATACAGCATCTATACACGTAGCCTGTGGATCTTCTGTGCGGCGTGTATGTACCACATGTGGGTCCTGTGTACGGCGTGTGTGTATACCACATGTGGGTCCTGTGTACGGCGTCTATATTCCGCATGCGGGTCCTGTGTATGGTGTGTGTGTGTGTGTGTGTGTATACCGCATGTGGCTCCTGTGTATACCGCAGGTGGCTCCTGTGTATGGCCTGTATGTATACCGCAGGTGTCTTGTGTGTGTGTGTGTGTGTGTGTATGTATATATATACACACACACACACACACACACACACACACACACACACACACACACACACACACACACACACACACACACACACCCCCACAGGTGGGTCCTGTGTACGGCGTGTGTGTATACACATATCCCCGCTGACGCTGCACAGGGCAGGTGTGTGGATGTTTGGTTCCTGTGCATCATAGTATCAGCGTGACCTCACCACTTCCTCGTACTACATCCACCCTTTCCCTAAATACCACACGAGATGCCATCACAGTGGGGAGTGTCACCTATCACCCGTGGACACGCCGGCTCATAAACCTGTGCGGCTTACACTGTATACAGGGGCCGCTCTTCCTGGGGAGGAGGAGAACGTCACTATGGATGCGGCTGTGGGCTAATAATCCACCCTGTTAATAAATCCACGCTCACCTTCTTCTTAATACTGACTTTCTGCTCCTCCGTTATAACGTGGGCTCGATGTCTTCTATGGGGGGACTGTTTTTTGCTTTCCTTTGCTTGTTGTTGACCTTACTACCCTATATCCCCTATACATGTGTAACAGCGCCCTCTAGGGGTGACATTGTCATGAGGAATAATCTCCCTGTATAATTGACATAACTGGTAACCACTGTACGTTTTGCAGGTAGAAGAACGATTCTCCAGGGTCCCAGAACCGGTGCAGAAGCGGATAATATTCTGGTCGTTCCCTCGCAGTGAGAAGGAGATCTGCATGTATTCATCCCTGGGCTATCACCCCCCAGAGGGCGAACGAGATACCAGGGTCCCCTTTAATAGGGGTCTTCAGCTACTGCAGTCTGGGGCGGTACAGAGAGTGCTACAAGTTGGTGAGTCTGTGGTGGGCCGGGCATTGTGGGGCACCCGTTTCTGCCGTGTACAATGAGTGCTGTATTGTGCGGCACCCTCGGAGGCTCTGGTATATAATGATTTCTGGATTGTGCGGCACCCTCGGAGGCTCTGGTGTATAATGAGCGCTATATTGTGCGGCACCCTAGGAGACTCTGGTATGTAATGAGTGCTGTATTGTGCGGCACCCTCGGAGGCTCTGGTGTACAGTGAGTGCTGTATTGTGCGGCACCCTCGGAGGCTCTGGTGTACAGGGAGTGCTGTATTGTGCGGCACCCGTTTCTGCCGTGTACAAGGAGTGCTGTATTGTGCGGCACCCTCGGAGGCTCTGGTGTACAAGGAGTGCTGTATTGTGCGGCACCCTCGGAGGCTCTGATATGAGTGCTGTATTGTGCGGCACCCGTTTCTGCCGTGTACAATGAGTGCTGTATTGTGCGGCACCCTCGGAGGCTCTGGTGTATAATGAGCGCTGTATTGTGCGGCACCCTCGGAGGCTCTGGTGTACAATGAGTGCTGTATTGTGCGGCACCTTCGGAGGCTCTGATATGAGTGATGTATTGTGCGGCACCCTCGGAGGCTCTGGTGTATAATGAGCGCTGTATTGTGCGGCACCCTCGGAGGCTCTGATATATGAGTGCTGTATTGTGCGGCACCCTCGGAGGCTCTGGTATATAATGAGCGCTGTATTGTGCGGCACCCTCGGAGGCTCTGGTGTACAGTGAGTGCTGTATTGTGCGGCACCCTCAGAGGCTCTGACATGAGTGCTGTATTGTGCGGCACCCGTTTCTGCCGTGTACAAGGAGTGCTGTATTGTGCGGTACCCTCTTAGGCTCTGGTGTACAGTGAGTGCTGTATTGTGCGGCACCCTCAGAGGCTCTGACATGAGTGCTGTATTGTGCGGCACCCGTTTCTGCCGTGTACAATGAGTGCTGTATTGTGCGGCACCCTCGGAGGCTCTGGTGTATAATGAGCGCTGTATTGTGCGGCACCCTCGGAGGCTCTGATATGAGTGATGTATTGTGCGGCACCCTCGGAGGCTCTGGTGTACAGTGAGTGCTGTATTGTGCGGCACCCTCGGAGGCTCTGATATGAGTGATGTATTGTGCGGCACCCTCGGAGGCTCTGGTGTACAGTGAGTGCTGTATTGTGCGGCACCCTCGGAGGCTCTGATATGAGTGATGTATTGTGCGGCACCCTCGGAGGCTCTGGTGTACAGTGAGTGCTGTATTGTGCGGCACCCTCGGAGGCTCTGATATGAGTGATGTATTGTGCGGCACCCTCGGAGGCTCTGGTGTACAGTGAGTGCTGTATTGTGCGGCACCCTCGGAGGCTCTGATATATGAGTGATGTATTGTGCGGCACCCTCGGAGGCTCTGGTGTACAGTGAGTGCTGTATTGTGCGGCACCCGTTTCTGCCGTGTACAAGGAGTGCTGTATTGTGCGGCACCCTCGGAGGCTCTGGTGTACAGTGAGTGCTGTATTGTGCGGCACCCTCGGAGGCTCTGATATGAGTGATGTATTGTGCGGCACCCTCGGAGGCTCTGGTGTACAGTGAGTGCTGTATTGTGCGGCACCCTCGGAGGCTCTGATATGAGTGATGTATTGTGCGGCACCCTCGGAGGCTCTGGTGTACAGTGAGTGCTGTATTGTGCGGCACCCTCGGAGGCTCTGATATATGAGTGATGTATTGTGCGGCACCCTCGGAGGCTCTGGTGTACAGTGAGTGCTGTATTGTGCGGCACCCGTTTCTGCCGTGTACAAGGAGTGCTGTATTGTGCGGCACCCTCGGAGGCTCTGGTGTATAATGAGCGCTGTATTGTGCGGTACCCTCGGAGGCTCTGATATGAGTGATGTATTGTGCGGCACCCTCGGAGGCTCTGGTGTATAATGACCGCTGTATTGTGCGGCACCCTCGGAGGCTCTGGTGTATAATGAGCGCTGTATTGTGCGGCACCCTCGGAGGCTCTGATATATGAGTGATGTATTGTGCGGCACCCTCGGAGGCTCTGATATATGAGTGATGTATTGTGCGGCACCCTCGGAGGCTCTGGTGTACAGTGAGTGCTGTATTGTGCGGCACCCGTTTCTGCCGTGTACAAGGAGTGCTGTATTGTGCGGCACCCTCGGAGGCTCTGGTGTATAATGAGCGCTGTATTGTGCGGTACCCTCGGAGGCTCTGATATGAGTGATGTATTGTGCGGCACCCTCGGAGGCTCTGGTGTATAATGACCGCTGTATTGTGCGGCACCCTCGGAGGCTCTGGTGTATAATGAGCGCTGTATTGTGCGGCACCCTCGGAGGCTCTGATATATGAGTGATGTATTGTGCGGCACCCTCGGAGGCTCTGATATATGAGTGATGTATTGTGCGGCACCCTCGGAGGCTCTGGTGTACAGTGAGTGCTGTATTGTGCGGCACCCGTTTCTGCCGTGTACAAGGAGTGCTGTATTGTGCGGCACCCTCGGAGGCTCTGGTGTATAATGAGCGCTGTATTGTGCGGTACCCTCGGAGGCTCTGATATGAGTGATGTATTGTGCGGCACCCTCGGAGGCTCTGGTGTATAATGACCGCTGTATTGTGCGGCACCCTCGGAGGCTCTGGTGTATAATGAGCGCTGTATTGTGCGGCACCCTCGGAGGCTCTGATATATGAGTGATGTATTGTGCGGCACCCTCGGAGGCTCTGGTGTACAGTGAGTGCTGTATTGTGCGGCACCCTCGGAGGCTCTGATATGAGTGATGTATTGTGCGGCACCCTCGGAGGCTCTGGTGTACAGTGAGTGCTGTATTGTGCGGCACCCTCGGAGGCTCTGATATATGAGTGATGTATTGTGCGGCACCCTCGGAGGCTCTGGTGTACAGTGAGTGCTGTATTGTGCGGCACCCGTTTCTGCCGTGTACAAGGAGTGCTGTATTGTGCGGCACCCTCGGAGGCTCTGGTGTATAATGAGCGCTGTATTGTGCGGTACCCTCGGAGGCTCTGATATGAGTGATGTATTGTGCGGCACCCTCGGAGGCTCTGGTGTATAATGACCGCTGTATTGTGCGGCACCCTCGGAGGCTCTGGTGTATAATGAGCGCTGTATTGTGCGGCACCCTCGGAGGCTCTGATATGAGTGATGTATTGTGCGGCACCCTCGGAGGCTCTGGTGTACAGTGAGTGCTGTATTGTGCGGCACCCTCGGAGGCTCTGATATGAGTGATGTATTGTGCGGCACCCTCGGAGGCTCTGGTGTACAGTGAGTGCTGTATTGTGCGGCACCCTCGGAGGCTCTGATATATGAGTGATGTATTGTGCGGCACCCTCGGAGGCTCTGGTGTACAGTGAGTGCTGTATTGTGCGGCACCCGTTTCTGCCGTGTACAAGGAGTGCTGTATTGTGCGGCACCCTCGGAGGCTCTGGTGTATAATGAGCGCTGTATTGTGCGGTACCCTCGGAGGCTCTGATATGAGTGATGTATTGTGCGGCACCCTCGGAGGCTCTGGTGTATAATGACCGCTGTATTGTGCGGCACCCTCGGAGGCTCTGGTGTATAATGAGCGCTGTATTGTGCGGCACCCTCGGAGGCTCTGATATATGAGTGATGTATTGTGCGGCACCCTCGGAGGCTCTGGTGTACAGTGAGTGCTGTATTGTGCGGCACCCTCGGAGGCTCTGATATATGAGTGATGTATTGTGCGGCACCCTCGGAGGCTCTGGTGTATAATGAACGCTGTATTGTGCGGTACCCTCGGAGGCTCTGATATGAGTGATGTATTGTGCGGCACCCTCGGAGGCTCTGGTGTATAATGACCGCTGTATTGTGCGGCACCCTCGGAGGCTCTGGTGTATAATGAGCGCTGTATTGTGCGGCACCCTCGGAGGCTCTGATATATGAGTGATGTATTGTGCGGCACCCTCGGAGGCTCTGGTGTACAGTGAGTGCTGTATTGTGCGGCACCCTCGGAGGCTCTGATATATGAGTGATGTATTGTGCGGCACCCTCGGAGGCTCTGGTGTATAATGAGCGCTGTATTGTGCGGTACCCTCGGAGGCTCTGATATGAGTGATGTATTGTGCGGCACCCTCGGAGGCTCTGGTGTATAATGAGCGCTGTATTGTGCGGCACCCTCGGAGGCTCTGGTGTATAATGAGCGCTGTATTGTGCGGCACCCTCGGAGGCTCTGGTGTATAATGAGCGCTGTATTGTGCGGCACCCTCGGAGGCTCTGATATGAGTGCTGTATTGTGCGGCACCCTCGGAGGCTCTGATATGAGTGTTGTATTGTGCGGCACCCTCAGAGGCTCTGGTGTACAGTGAGTGCTGTATTGTGCGGTACCCTCGGGGGGGCAGAGCCCGTGTGCTTGCAAATCAGGTTTAACTGAATTATTGTGGCTACAGACAGGTTTGGTTGTGAAGCAGGTGCCCAGCGCGGAGTATTCTGCAGCTTGCTGAATGGGCTGCATTGTGCTGCCCCGGAGCCTCTGCGTTACAGAGGTGAGGTGATACTGGCGGAGGACACCTGAGGCGGCTGCAGGCGGCGACATGTCGTATGGGTGACAGTTGGTGACACTCCTCACGTCATCGGAACGGGTTTTTATTTATGATCCGTTTTTGTGAGTCAGTGGCCGCAGCTTGTCCGGACTTGCTGCCCTTGCGGTTGAGAGCGGGCACTTCCTAGCACGCCCGTACATGTGCCAGGGCTGCGTCTCCACCTGAATTACTGCCGCTTTCAGCCTATTGACTTCGGGTCCTTCTGCGGAGACGTTCGTCCCGGCCTCACATTATGTGTGATAATGCCCCCACACCCGCTTTAGCCTCCATTTTTTTTCTTATGCAATTTTAAACTCCTTTCCGCAGCCACCTCCCCCGATGCCCCTGGTATTTATTTTCCTCCCGTCCATTATTAGGATATCAAATCTGAAAGGCTAATCCCTTTATTATTTTGTGTGTTTTTTGTCTTTCCTGTGAAGCCCCCCAGGGACGCCCCCTCTCCTTCTCTTCTCTTCTCATCTCTCTGGGTGATTGTATTTTGTATACAGCAGATAAAAGTGTCATTGACAGAGAGGGGCCTGAGGCGTGTGACAGGACAATGTGAGGCTGATACTGGGCCGCCGTCATGCGTCACAGATCCCACACATGTCCTGAGCCGGCCGCCGTGAATGGGGCTTATTCAGGGCTTGTGTTACCATCTTCTACAACACTGGGGCGCAATATCAAAAAGGTTTTATTAAATGGAATTCCTCTAAAATACATCTTATAAAATCCCCCAAAATGTTTCTTGCTCTGATGCATCTACACAAATTCTCCTTCCTATTGACGGCGTCCTAATCGTTGGCGGTGCTGTGTAATAATTCATGTATGAGCCCATTGAGAATAAGCCATGCATGCCGGAGTTACGTCTGTACGAGTCCTTGTCTGGCCACTCCTTTTTGTAGAATTGGGTTAAGGGGACGGAAAGGGGGAGACTGAACAGATGGGAAGCGTAGTCCTACCCCCACCGCTCCTATATAGACATAACCATTCTTATGTAGTCAGTGTGTGGCTCAGGGGCCGGCTACGCGGCTATTAACTCTGCCATCAGTAATAAGGGGCAAGCTTATATTAGGGATGGGAAACTTTTAAAGTTCATTGTACCCACATGGTGCCCTCCGGCTCTAAACGTTTTAAGAGGAATTCTACATAAAGCGTACATTATACACAACTGCCCTGTCCTGAATGAATAGTGAACTGATTGACCCGAAGCAAAATTATTCATCCCCCTCCCCATAGTAGATTCAGTTTACTAGCAAAATTTGACAAAGTTTCTGTTTGCAATACTGTAGGCTTCGCCGAGCCCTCGCTGTGGCGTCGAATGTGGTCATCCTCGCCACGCCATCGACTGTGGTTATCCTCGCCGAGCTCCCACCGCTCCGTCGACTGTGGTCATCATCGCCGAGCCCCCTCCACATGCTCGACTGTGGTCATCATCGCCGTGCCCCCTCCACATGCTCGACTGTGGTCATCATCGCCGTGCCCCCTCCACATGCTCGACTGTGGTCATCATCGTCGTGCCCCCGCCGCACCATCGACTGAGGTCATCATCACCGAGCCCTCGCCGCACCGTCGACTGTGGTCATCATCGCCAAGCCTCCGCCACATGCTCAACTGTGGTCCTTTTCGCTGAGCTCCTGCCACGCCTCCCTAGAGACATTTCCTAGCCTCTGTCATCAGGGTGTTCTTTTCCGCTCATGCTACTTTCGTCCTCCAGACATTCTGCTGATCCATGGGCCTGAAAATTTCAGTTTTGTCTCATCGCTCCGCAGGACTGCATTCCCAAACTTCTGTGGCTTAGTTATAGGATTTTGTGCATGTTGGAGCCGATTTTCTTTGCGCTTTTGGGTCAATAGAGGCGACGTCTTGGAGTTCTGACAGGAAGACCCTCAGAGTTTAGTAGAATCTTAGACATCTGCTGCAGGACGTCTGCAGCCACTCGAGGGGTTTGGTGGCAGCCGGTGACGGCTCCTCTCTCTGCCACGTCCAGGTAGTGCGGCCACAGTCCTATCACATTGATATAGTGAACTCTCCTTTTTGAGCCTATCTGTAGGGACATTCATTATCTCTTGCCTCAGTTTCCTTAGCTTTTTGAACCACTTTCTTGACAACCAGAGAATGTTAGTGACCTGGAGGCTATTTCCTATGAGGAACAGACTATAAAATGTCTCGAACGCTGCCAGGAGCTGGTTTTTGGCTTTCAGTCGCATGTGCAGCCTAATTTGCAATGGGGAAATGAATAATTTTGATTGCAACTTTCCGTCCCTCACTCCTGTACTCCTGCATGGTATAGTGGATATTGCACTCAGGAGCCTTGGAAAGCTGGGTGGCTGCACATGACAATTTCTACATTAGGAAAGCTGGATGAATGTGTTCTTGGTTATGGTAGAACCCCTACTGTATCATTTGGGCATTTTACCTCTGTCTATTATTTTGCAGGCTTTCACCTCAGTGGATCTGTCACAGAATCGGGAGATCCAGAAAGAACCTACCAGGTGTCCATCAGCTTTGACCGATGCAAGATCACATCCGTCAGCTGTGCCTGCGAAAATAGAGACATTTTCTACTGTGCCCACGTGGTGGCGCTGTCCCTGCATCGCATCAGGCGGGCATGGACGGTGGAGCTGCGGCTTCCCATCTCGGAGACACTTTCCCAAATGAACAGGGACCAGCTGCAGAAATTTGTACAGTACCTGATCAGCGAGCATCACACGGAAGTGCTGCCAACCGCTCAGCGACTGGCGGACGAGATCCTGCAGCTGGAATCAGAGATCAACCGAGTACATGGTGAGCATAAACGTAACTGCACTATCAGACCCCAAAATGTAAAACGCGTTGCTCAAGATAGAGGATTCTACCCAAAAACTGATACCTTTTGTGCTGAGCTTGGGGTCACACTCCTTTCCTTTAGGCCCAGTATTAGTTTTGGCTGAATATTCTTTAATCAATATTTTTTAAACCTAAATGGTCGGTTAAATGAGTTTTCCAAATTTGGATAACCCCTGTCTGCTTTGTTTGTATAGAGAGAAGAAAAAATAAATAAAAAATGTGCCTTCCCTCCTCGCCAGGTCTATCACTGGCTCTCTATTGCTGCTCCTGGTGTTTGTGATTGTCTGCAGCGCTGACATCCCATGTATAGCCATAACAGGGCTCAACGGCTCCGCCCAAGTTGTCTGCACAAGCCGCTGAGCTCCCTGTCATCAGCGCTGCAGACAATAAAGGGCACCGCAAGCGGCTACGGAGATTCATCACAGGACCTGGGGAGGGTGAGCAAGGAATGTTTGTTGTACCAAAAAAAAAATCAGAAGCTTGGGATTTCAGAAAACAAAAATTCCAGTTTTCTGCCCCTAAGAGTAGAATAATTAAACCAAAAAGAAGGGCATGTGTATAAGCTCCGTCATAAGGAGGATAAGGTAACCAAAAGAAAATGACGTGAGAGCTGCCTTAAAAATACAATCTTTATTCCCAAACAGGTAATTCTTATATAAAAATAACAAATTGCATATGAATAAATATAATGACACAACAATTAAAATGAAGGACGACACAAGTACCACGTACATGCCGAAGGAAGGACCAATAGAATTAGTACATAAGCCAGCAAGTATTGACTATAATAAGTATTGTCTGGTATACACAGAGCTGTGAACCAAATCAAAGGAACGCACATCAAGAATACCAAAAGTAATCACAAAAAAAATCAGATGTGCGAAATACACCACTATGGTCAGTGGGGGATAGATAGATAGATAGATAGATAGATAGATATCTACTGTATATCTATATCTTTTCACTGAATACACCACGGGATAAACAGGTTATATCAAAATATATAGGCCAAAGTAAAGCAAAAGTAATAAAATGCTAAAGTGCCAGGTCCATAGCTCAATACCAACCTTAGGCAGATGTCCCCCGAAGAAGCGTAGAGCGAAAAATGCGTTGGGGTCCCTCTTGCCCACGTCTGCCTAAGGTTGGTCCTCTTAACCTGCTACTATGTTTTACTTTTTGTAATCTGTATACACTTTATTGCATCCAGGATGAGATTCACTTATATATAACTATAGAATGTATATATGCTGTTTGACTAGTGCTTTTTAGGTGCTTTTCTACATGTCAGCCTAACTAATAGCAACAACTTTTTATGTCCCTTGCCAGAAGTATTTTTCCGCATATCAGTATCGAGCTATAGATGGTACTATGCACCTGCCACTTTACCATTTTATGACATTTTATTACTTTTAGCTTTACTTTGGCCAATATATTTTTATATAACCTGTTTATCCTGTGGTGTATTCAGTGAATCTTATGTAGAGATCTATCTATCTCTTCTATTCTATTCTACTGACCATAGTGGTGTATTTCGCACATCTGATATATAGATATATATAATTTTTTTTTTTTTTTTTGTGTGATTACTTTTGGTATTCTTGATGTGTGTTTCTTTGATTGGTTCACAGCTCTGTGTATACCAGACGATTTTTATTATAGTCGGTACTTGCTGGCTTATGTACTAATTCTATTGGTCCTTCCTTCGGCATGTACGTGGTACTTGTGTGTCGTCCTTCATTTAAACTGTTGTCATTATATTTATTCTTATGCAATTTGTTGTTTTTATATAAGAATTACCAGTTTGGGAATAAAGATTGTATTTTTAAGTCATTTGCTTTTGGTTACCCTAAGAGTAGAAGTATTGCATGGTCGTCTGCTATTTCTATTAACACTACAGCTCCCAGCATACCGCTGATTTACACAATGGTTGCTTTTAGGAGCCCCAGACCCCACAGCCGGTGCAGGGAGGGAGGACGACAACTGTTGGCATTTGGATGAGGAGCAGATCCAGGAGCAAGTGAAGCAGCTCTTGTCGAATGGTGGATACTATGGAGCCAGCAAGCAGCTGCAGTCCATGTTCAGCAAGGTGGTTACCTTTTCTCCTCCCCGCTGCTTCATCACTATAGTCTCCTAACTGTTTGCATCCTGTCTCTAGGTGCGGGAGATGCTGAGGATGCGAGACTCCAATGGTGCCAGGATGCTTATCCTCATGACTGAGCAGTTTTTGGAGGACCCCCGGCTGGCTCTATGGCGGCAGCAGGGAGCCGGAATGACTGATAAATGTCGGCAGCTTTGGGATGAGTTGGGTAAGAACTGTTCTTCCTGTAGTTGGTGGGCAATCTGTTCCTAAATGATGGCTTCTCAGTGTGACCCTCTCGTATTTTTTCCGATAGGTGCACTTTGGGTATGTGTGGTGCTCAGTCCACATTGCCGTACAGAAGAAAGGGAGTCATGGCTGGAACTTCTCCGGAGGTGGAACACCATGGACATCTGTCCATTGGAGGAAGGAAACTATTCTTTGGATGGTCCAGGGGCACAGACTGTGCCTCAGACATCTGCTGGAAACCATGGTATGATCGTGAGGTTGGCCTAGGTGATGTACAGTATTTCTGCCATCTGGGCATAGATGTCTATATGTTCCAATGACATGTTTACAAAATCACGTGCCAATGTCACCTAATCATTATAAAGATGTAATAGACATTTTCAGCCCTAAGCCGTTCCAGTAGCATCTGCTGGTTATGGATCAGCAGACCATACACCCATCTTGAACATACATCCATCTTGTTGTGTTCCTTCCTCCAAATTAAGATAGTAGTTTTAATCTAGATTTTTGCCTTTTATTTCCAGTCATCTCTCCACGTCAGACAGTATTCGTAAGGGCCCTCAAGGCAGGGGATTTGCGCTGGAGTGACCCCCACTTACAACGGATCTTAAACGGAGATACCTGTACCCCGGGAACGAGTGTAAAGTGCAGCTCTGACAAGCTTTCCTTTGACCCTCAAGGCCGCCCACTGTGGCTTGGAGACCATTTTCCAGTAGCATGTGCCCGCGTTGATGCCCTGAGATCTCATGGGTACCCGATCCAAGCTTTGAGGTTGGCGGTTTGTGTAGTCAACACCATGAGGCTGCAACGCCAGCACCAGATGGAGGGATTGAAGCAGCAGAGAAAAGGTGAGGCAAGGTGATGGTTGGTCAAATGGACAAGGCGTGTTAGACCTGGTAGGATGGGGGGTGCCTTCAGTGGGGGTCAAGTCAACACACATTTTCTTTTCCTAATAGAACTTCAGGTGAAAGGAAGTACTACTCTCACTAACCTGGAAGGGTGGATCGGGCACCCGCTTGATCCAATCGGGTGTCTTTGCAGGACGTTCTTGGAGGCCAGTCTACCAGAGGATGAAGGACCAGCTCCTTCCCCAGGTACATCTATATAAAGTGGGTAATAATGACTCTGTCTTAGAGCCTTCTGACTTTTGTTTCTTTCTTCTCAGAGCTTTGTGGAGAGCAGAGGAAAGTAATGTACCAGCACATCCCTGTACCCGGAGGTTCCCCATCAGGAGAGTCTCTTCTGTGTCTGGCACTGGAAGTGGCTCTTATGGGCTTAGGACAGCAACGAGCTATGCCTGAAGGTCTCTATGCCCAAGACAAGCTGGTCAGAAGTGAAGAGCAACTTATTGGCCTTCTGGGAACATTGGACATGGGGGAGCGGTTGGTTCAGGTGCTGAGGAAGCAGGCCATGTTACTCTTGGAAGGTTAGTGGAGCAGTATGGTGGAGTTAAACCTGTAACATGGCAGATTTATGGCAGTGTTTCTTGTGGCTGATTACTGATGGACCACTTATTTCTCTTAGGTGGTCCATTCAGTGGATTCGGAGAAGTAGTCTTCCGGGAGAGCGTTCCTATGCATATGTTTGCACGCTTCCTCTTCACGTCTTTGCTCTCACATGATTCGGACCTAGCGTACAGAGTTGCCCTGAGAGCCATGCGGTAAGTGCGGTGAGATATTAATGCCATCCATCCTATACATTATATCAGCTGGTGACTCTCGCCTAAACCTGCTGGTTCCTTTTTTATTTCCAGGCTTCCAGTTCTTGAGTCTGTTCTGCCTCCACATGGATCTGACATCATGCCTCTGGACTCCATGCTGACCAGTCGTTTCCCTCGCTGGTCTATTCTAGGGCACTTAGAAACAAGGCAGTGTGAACTGGCGTCTGCCATGTTGACAACAGCTAAAGGTATTGATCATGGAGGGATATTTCCAGTGATTGCATTGGAGGCTTTGTTCCTACCCTTGGTATCGTGCCTCTGGGGATATGGATGGGGCTGCGTGGCACCTAGTGGTGATGAGAGATTTTTTTTTTTTTTGGTTAGGATAGATGGAAACTATTTATTCTGTCAATTTTGAGATTTGGATGCTCTCCTGATTTACTTAGTTGGGCAGCATGACCCGGCGACTCTGAGTGGTGACGTTATTGATGTCACCTCTCTTCGGTGGCCGTGTGACCCGGCCCTGGCTGTTTGGAAAGAATATGGAGCCTCAGCACACGGCTACATGGTCTTTGCACGGAGGATTTGATGGATTTTGCTGGATTTTCTTGGACTATGGCAGACCTGCAAGGGATTTTTATTTTTTATTTAATTTTTTTTAATGCAGTTCTCTCTCTTCTTCCATCACAGGAGACCCCAAGTGGCTGCATACAGTCCTGGCTTCCATTCAGCAACATATCCACTCCCCGGCTCTGCTATTCAAGCTCGCTCAGGATGCCTGCAAGACTGCAACTCCCCCCAACTTGCCCCCTGACACCACGCTGCTAAACATTTCTTTGGAGCTCGGACTGCAGGTATGACCCTCATTTTATAGTCATCATATACACTACATAGACAAATGTATTGGGGCAGTTCCAAGCCTCACACCTCCGTGAGCTTTAATGTCTCTGGGACATGTTGACGATTTATCCTGATGTTGATATTGGAGGAGGTGGGCAGGCGACTATGTCTATTCTAGTTCATCCCTGGCTGTTGTTCAGGTCCTGGCTCTATGAGAAGAGATGTGTTTTTCCATCCCAAATCATGCCTGTATTGACCTTGTGCCCTGGGCACAGTTGTGAAGAATAGAAAAGGGTCCCTAAAGTGTTCCCACAAAGTCGGAAGCTGCAATTGTCTAAATTGTCTAAAATATCTTGTGCTGAAAAGCATTAAAAATTTCCTTCACTGGATCTAAGGTGTCGAGGCCACCCCCTGATAACAGCCCAGAGCATTATCCTCCTCCACCATCTGTACAATGGCACAGTACAGTCAGGGGGGAACATGCTCCTGGAATCACCAAACCCCGACTCCTCCATCAGACGCAGATGGAGAAGTGTGATCCGTCACTGCACAGAACATGTCTCCTCCAGAGTCCAGTGGTGGCAGCTTTACACCACTCCATCCGACGCTCAGCATTGTGCTTGGTCATGTGCAGCTTCTCGGCCATGAGCTCCTGGTGGGGGTGCAGTATTTGTGCTGATGTCTTACCAGAGGAGGTCTGGATTCTACAGTTATGGAGTCAGCAGAGCGTTGGTGACTTTTCTGCCCTCTGCTACTCGGCACTCTGTCTTCCACTCTATAACGTAATGGGGTCTCCACTTTTGTGGCTGTGTTGCTGCTGTTCCCTCCACTTCTCAGTAATATCAATCACAGGAGATTGGGGAATACTTATTGGTGTCCTGCTATTGGACCACACTGTTATCGGTGAGCTCATTACCACCAGCCCTTACATCACATGCTAATAAAGGCTGACTGCATGGTGGGAGGCCAAATGCCAAATATCGTAATAGGACTGGAATTTATTGATGAACAGTTGTGATCCATGCCGCTTTGTCTTTTTTAAATGCCTCTTTTATTCGTATAATTATGCGCTGAAGGATGCAATGTATCTGTCACCCAGCTTCTGGGAGATTGGGGTAAATAATGTTGAAGGTCTGGGGCTGACTTCTTCAAAACTATTATCTAAGCCAATAGCATATCCATAAGGAGGTATGATGCCATGACCTGGTGACCACATCCTCATACCAAGTCTCTGAAGTCTTCGTAGACTGCTAGTGACTCTACTGTAGGGTATGGAGCAGATGGAGGGATGTTGTGATGCCATTTACTTGCACCTAAACACCCTTCCTTCCTTCCTTTCTTCCTGCCTTCCTGCAGGTGATGAGAATGACCCTGGCCACACTGACATGGAGACGTCGTGAGATGGTCCGCTGGCTGGTATCCTGTGCCACAGAGATCGGTAAGCGTCATCGTGGTGACGGGGATATTCATTAGTCATTTTTTTTTTTTTCTCCCAAGCTTCTAACTGTAAGCCATTGTTCTTTTATCAGGTATTCAAGCCCTCGTCAGCATCATGCAGAACTGGTACACCCTCTTCAGCCCCCTCGAAGCGACCAGCATTGTTGCGGTGTCTTGCATGTCTCCTGCCACCCACATGCGTTTCGCCCAGGAACCAAGACAACGAGAAGAGCTTTACTCCTGTACGCGGGCACTGGCCTTGCAATGTGCTATGAAGGACCCTCAAAGCTGTGCCCTCTCTGCCCTGACTCTATGTGAGAAGGACCACACCTCTTTCGAATCTGCTTACCAGATAGTCTTGGATAGTGCCCACTCCGGCCCTGGCACACACTCCCACCTCTTTACGGTCGCCCGCTACATGGAACACCGCGGCCTTCCATTGAGAGCTTTCGCCTTGGCCACATTAGCCCTGTCGAATCTCACCATAGGTTTTAACCAAGACGCTCACCCTGCAGTTAGCGATGTCCTGTGGGCTTGCTCGCTGGCACACTCACTGGGCAAAGTTGAGCTGGGCACAGTGGTACCCCTAGTTATTAAAGGTGTGCAGTGCGCTCCTGTACTGTCCGATATCATACGCCGCTGTAGCCTTCCACCCCCTAGCCTGGCACAGGCCCTCTCTGCTGCTAATAACCCGAGAGGCAGGGGAACAATGCCACGGGCTGACAAGTCTCCCCTCTGCCAGCTTCTGGAAGCCACAGTAAGCGCTTATGTCAGCACTACTCATTCCCGCCTCACCCACATCAGCCCCCGACATTACGGAGACTTTATAGAATTTCTTGCAAAAGGTCGAGACACTTTCCTGTTGGCGCCAGACGGCCATTGCCAGTTTGCCCAATTTCTAGATAACCTGAAACAAACTTACAAAGGGAAAAAGAAACTGATGCTGCTAGTACGAGAACGGTTCGGGTGAACATAAAAATGACCAGGGACAACCCCTAAAAGACTTGCTCTCCCTCTTTTAAGGGACCCGTAAAGCCGTGCAGAGCGCAGGAGCGTATACCACTCCACATCAGATATACCGTACTGCTGGCGGATGAGCGCGGTAGTGAAGGATTTTTTTTTTTTTTCATTGAAGAATTGCAACGGATCTCCGGTGGAAATGTGCATTTTTTTTTTGTGTGCTTTTAAATAATTTATATTTATTTATATATCAAATTTGTGAAAATGCCCATCAACGACTGCACCGCAGCCCATCATCGCATGGGGCGAGTTTTGCAGTATAATTACGGACTACGAGATGCAGCGGCCTGCAAGCTGTACAAGGTTTTGCAATTGCCAAGCAAAGATTTTGAAGACTGAAAGGGGATTTCTCTGCATAGAGCAGTACTTATATATTTATTTCTGAAGGATCTTCTGTATTAATTTATTTTTTTTGTATAACTTTTTTTTTTTTTTTTTTTTTTTTTTACCTTTAAAAATAACGGAGTTAACCCCTTATGTGGGTGGTGGATGTGACGCAACCCTACTTTACCTTTTAACCCAGTGACCATCTTTACTGTAGCAAAGCTTTGGCCTGAGACCATGTTATTGGAGCCTGCTATTTATGGCCGCCATATTGTTCATATACTAGAGACCAAATTGCATTGAACTGGAAATCAGTCATTCAGGGCGAGTGCAGACAATTTGTCGGACCAGTCTTTACAGCAACAGAATGTGTAGCTGGGGCAGCGAGTTATGGCTGCCTTTTTACTGTCTGTGGTGAAACGCTTGGTAAAATGACTTTGATATATAAAGCACTATACAACCTAGAGATGGGGAGCAGCCATTTTGTGAAATTGGAGGTTCGGATTTATTTTTGATGGAGTGTATGGTTTTTTACTGTGATGCACAAAATGGCTGCCACCCATCTTTATTTAAACGGGTATTCCCACCTCCAAGACACTATCCCAATATGTTGTAGGTGAAATAATTAGAAATGTAGTATAGTTCTTCTGATTTGCTATGTTGCTTACCCCATGTGCAGGGCATTGCTGTTACTTATGTATCCACGGTTACGACCACTCCTATAGTGACAGGTAGCTGTTAGTAGTCATAACCATTGATAACTAAGCTACTGCAATGCCTTGCACAAGGGGTAAGCAACATAGCGAATCAAAAGAACTATACTACATTTCTAATTGGAGGCATATGCTAATATTATAACACCTCCTCCATCTTGGGATAGGATATTGGAGATGGAAAGACTCCTCCTCTCATGTCGTCTGGGTAGCTCGTAGACATTATAGTTAGCTCATAAGCGACAGCAGACCTTTTCTGCCTCAGTGATGAAAACTGTTCCCAAAATGGCTGCCACTGTCCTGTTTAGGCTTGTGGTATCCTGTTTTTCTGTCGCCATTCCGTATATTTCGAAAAAGTCTTTTTGAAAAGAGCCTTTATAATGGATCCTTGGAGACCAAAAAAATGCTATGAAGGTGTTGTCACTGTACATATACTGTATATTAACACTGTCATGGTTTTGAGGCCTTGTTGTCCATAACAACCAATCAGAATGCAGCTTTCATTTCTACAGTGTAGTTTTGAAAATGTAAGCTGAGCTCCGATTGGTTGCTACAGAAAAATGGTTGCTAAGTGAGTCAATGGCTCCCTGAATTAATGTTTGTCTCTGAACACCGGGGAAGGGGGTCTTATTGCTTAACATCTCACCCCCTATAAACTGCAGTGAAGTAGTAATAAATTGTACACATTCTATAACTCAGGAAGATGCTACAAGCTTTTCACCTGACATGTGGCCCCTGCAATGTCCCCCTTCCCCCACCACCATAGTGCTATATGTGCTTCTCAAATGAAGGTTTGAACTTGTAAAATATGACAGACGCTCGAGCGCTCACTCGTGACTATATTTTGCTGAGGCTATGAAGTCGAGCTGTAAAAACATAAGATATATAAATATATATATATGTATGGATTTATCTGTCTGTTTATTTATTGATGCATCTGTCGCACTTAATTCAAAGGACATAAAACACATTTTAAATAAATTTTTGTTTAGTTTTACTTTAGGATGATGGGGCTAAAGGCCGCATTCATGACACGTACCGGAGCTGCGCTCCTGGGTCCATAGGATTCTCTGAGTTTATTATAGCAACCAGCAGAATTATTAATGCTGCTCTGAAGGTGAATGGAGGCTATAAAGAAATCATTGAAGCAATTGGTCGAACGATTGCATAATGCGGGAGAAAATATTTCTATATAATCCATGTCTACTTTGTAAGAACGCTCCTTGTTTTGACACTTTTTGATGCATTATTTTTAATATGGATTTTGAAGCTTTTTTTTTATTATTTTTATATGCATTTTAGCATTGGAGGGGTTTTTTTTATGTCCTTTAAAAAAAAAAAAAAAAAGTGCAATTTACATGTGGAAAATGTGACCTGATCCCTTTTTTTTAATGCTGATTTCTGCTCCATATTCGGGTGAATGGAACTGATTTTTCTCGTTGCCGCATGGCAATTCAGTGTAATGTGGTTATCAAGTCACAAATATTCCAATTGGTTTTGACTTTTTGTTTCCCCCCTTCACCAGCATTATGCTGCACAGAGTAATGTGAATTCGCCATGTGGATTTACCTCTGATTTCAGTGCGAAATTCTTGGTTGAACACTTGCAGATGACAGGCTGCAGGTTAATTATCAATTTCTATAGGGTGATTTTCCACTTGTATCTGGGTGGGAAAATCCATTGTATTCAAACATACCCTTAGGTCAGGCTCACATGCTGCTTATTTTTATACATGTAGCCCTTTACCATACCAGCAAAGTGGATAAATTGCAAACTAATCTCATCCATATGCAGCGTGTTTGTTATTTGTTTGTTCCCTTTTTTTTTCTTTCTTTTTGGGGCTATGTAACGTTAGTTTCTGTTGCAGCAAGCGCCTTTAGGGCACAGTCACACTTTCTGTACGTGGTCAGTGCTTTGCATCAGAACTTGCTTACAAATAACTGATGCAAAATACTGTTAACAAGGGCTTCAGCTGTGTGGCCCATAATTAGTTTTTGACACTGCATAGTGATTGAAGCAATTTTCACCTTAACGACCAAGCCAAATTTTACAATTCTGACCACTGTCCCTTTGAGGTAATCTCTGGAACGTTTCAACGGATCCCAGTGATCCTGAGATTTTCTCGTGACATATTGTACTTCATGATACTGGTAACATTTATTCGGTGTGGACTGCGTTTATTTGAAAAAAAACAAACAAAAAAAAAAATGGAAATTTGGTGAGAAGTTTGGCAATTTTCAAATGTTGAATTCTTATACCCTCAAATCGTAGATGTGTCACACAACAGTTAATAACATTTCCCACAGGTCTACTTTACATAACCACAATTTTTTTTTTTTTTAAGTTTAAGGGGTAAATGTTGACCAGTGATTTTCCAATTTTTCCAACAAAATGTACAAAACCATTTCTTTAGGGATCACATCACATTTGAAGTGACTGAGGTATTTTCTGTCATATAGGCCCCTCAAAGTGACACCATTCTAAAACTGTATTCCATCAAAGTCCTCAACCACATTTAAGATGTTTACTAACCCTTCAGTTGCTTCACAGGAAGTTAAAGTATTGTGGAAGGAAAAAAATCTATTTTTTTTTCTCACAATTTTACTTTTGTCCCAAATTTTTGATTTTCACCAGCGTAACAGGAAAAAATGGACCCCAAAATTTGTTGTGCAATCTTTCCTGAGTAGGCTTCTTTCACACTAGCGTCGTACTCGGCCCGTCGCACCGACGCTAGCAGTGAATGTGCCGCACAACGGGAGCAGCGGATGCTGTTTTTCCACGCATCCGCTGCCCCATTGGGAGGTGGGGGCGGAGTTCCGGCCGCGCATGCGCGGTCGGAAATGGCGGTCCGTCGGCGTCAAAAAACATTACATGGAACGTTTTTTGCAGCCGACGGTCCGCCACAACACGGCGCAACCGTCGTACGATGGTTGTGACGTGTGGCAATGTGTCGCTAAAGTTAGTCAATGGTGAAAAAACTTATCCTGCAAGCACTTTTGCAGGATGCGTTTTTTGCCAAAACGACACATTGCGACGTATTGCAAAAAACACTAGTGTGAAAGTACCTGTACACAGATATCCCATCTGTGGATGAAAACTACTGTTTCGGTGCATGGCAGGGCTCGGAAAGGAAGGAGTGACATTTTGGAACGCAGACTTTGATGCAGTGGTCTGCAGGCGTCATGTTGGGTTTGGAGAGCCCCTGATGTGCCTAAACTGTGAACACCCCCCCCCCCCCCCACGTGACACCATTTTGGAAACTAGACCCCTCAAGTGTTTTATCCAGGAGTATAGTGAGCATTTTGAACCCACAAGTACGACACAGAATTTGTTAAAATTAGGCCGTCACATTGAAAAGTTTCATGAAAATGTTTTAGCTCCAAATTTATAATTTTTACAATGAATAATGGGAGACAACGGATCCTATCATTTGCTGTGCAGTTTCTGTCTTACGCAATAATACCCCTTATGTGGTCAAAAACTTCTGTATGTGCACATGGCAGGGCCAGGAAAGGAAAGGGCGCTATTTGTCTGACATGCGAAAACAGAAGAACCCTCCCACCCCCTCAAGTGACCACATTTTGGAAACCAGACCCCTCAAGGAATTTGTATAGAGTTGTACAGAGCATTTTTACCCTACAGGTGATTCACAAAGCTTTAACATTTAAAATTGGGAACAAGAAAAAAAATTCCATAAAAATACTGTTTTGGCGTTATTGAATTGATAATTTACACAAAGTGTAGTGGGAAAAATTGGACCCCAGAATTTGTTGTGAAATTTCTCCCGAATGTGGCATTGAGCACACGGCAGGGATCGGATGGGAAGGAACGCTACTTGGCTTTTAGGACGCAGATTTCGTTTGCATAGACCGTGGGCTCCATTAGCAGAACCCCATAATGGAAACTTCACTGCCTAAGGACTTCATCTAGGGGTGTAGTGAATATTTTGAATCCATAGGTGCCTCACATTGAGACAGAGAATTATTACATTTTAGTTGTAAAAATGTAAATTTGCAGCAAAAAGAAAACATTGTCAGGTACACAAGGGTTAATAGGTGAAACGAGACCCCATAAATATTGCACAGTTTCTCCCAAACTCTGATGCCCCCTATGTCGTAAAGAATTACTGCCACACGTCAGGGCTGAGCAGGAAGGAGCGCTGTTTGGCTTTTGGAGCACAGATTTTGCTATAATAGTTTACAGGTGACCTTGGTGGAGCCCCTAAGGTGCCAGCATAGCAGAAAAACCTCAAAAGTGACTCCATTGTGGAAACTGAACCTCTCAATGAATTCATCTACGGCTGATGGGACTACAGGAGCTTCTCACTAAATTAGAATATCATCAAAAAGTGGATTTATTTCAGTTCTTCAATACAAAAAGTGAAACTTCTATATTCTATAGAGTCATTACAGAGTGCTCTATTTCACGTGTTTATTTCTGTTAATGTTGATGATTATAACTTACAGCCAATGAAAACCCAAAAGTAATTATCTCAGTAAATTAGAATAATTAACAAAAAACACCTGCAAAGGCTTCCTAAGCGTTTATAAAGGTCTATTAGTCTGGTTCAGAAGCTCCACAATCATGGGGAAGACTGCTGACGTGACAGATGTCCAGAAGGCAGTCACTGACACACTCCACAAGGAGGGGAAGCCACAAAAGGTCATTGCTAAAGAAGCCGGCTGTTCACAGAGTGCTGTATCCAAGCATATTAGTGGAGAGTTGAGTGGGAGGAACAAGTGTGGTAGAAAAAGGTGCACAAGCAACCGGGATAACCGCAGCCTTGAAAGGATTTTTAAGAAAAGTCCATTCAAAAAGTTTTGGGAGATTCACAAGGAGTGGACTACTGCTGGAGTCATTGCCTCAGGAGCCGCCACACACAGACGTATCCAGGACATGGGCTACAAGTGTCTCATTCCTTGTGTCAGCCACTCATGACCAATAGACAACGCCAGAAGCGTCTTACCTGGACCAAGGAGAAAAAGAACTGGACTGTTGCTCAGTGGTCCAAGGTGTTGTTTTCAGATGAAAGTAAATTTTGCATTTCATTTGGAAATTAAGGTCCCAGAGTCTGGAGGAAGAGTGGAGAGGCCACAATCCAAGCTGCTGGAGGTCTAGTGTGAAGTTTCCACAATCAGTGATGGTTTGGGGAGCCATGTCATCTGCTGGTGTAGGTCCACTGGGTTTTATCAAGACCAAAGTCAGTGCAGCCGTCTACCAGGACATTTTAGAGCACTTCATGCTTCCCTCTGCCGACAAGCTTTTTGTAGATGGAAATGTCATTCTCCAGCAGGACTTGGCCCCTGTCCACACTGCCAAAAGTACCAATACCTGGTGCACAAACAACAGTATCACTGGGCTTGATTGGCAGCAAACTCCCCTGACCTTAGCCTCATAGAGAATCTATAGGGTATTGTCAAGAGGAAGATGAGACACCAGACCCAACAATGCAGATGAGCTGACGGCTGCTATCAAAGCAACCTGGGCTTCCATAACCCCTCAGCAGTGCCACAGGCTGATCACCTCCATGTCACGCCGCATTGATGCAGTAATTGATGCAAAAGGAGAAGTATTGAGTGCATTTACTGAACATACATTTCAGTAGGCCAACTGAGATAATGACCCCCATTTAAAATTGTATCAGCTGTCATTAAGGGGTTAATGGCTGCATCATAAACGCAGCATCTTATAGTTCCAGCAAATAATTGGGATTTATAGAAATCTCGTGCACACCGTACATTTTTTCTGACCATCTGCCCATTACAGTCTATGCTGCTGTTCACATGACTGTGTCCCTGCAAAACTCAAACATGTCTGGTGTTTTTTTTTTCCCAGTAGTGCAGATGAAAAGAGCTAATTCAAGCCTATGGGTCAGTGAAATACACGTACAACGGATGGATATCAGCTGTGTGCTGTCGCTATTTAATATTGCACAGGATAGAAGCTTAGAAATGTATTTATCCATCCATGAAAAACTGATGGTAAAAACGGACACAGCCCTAACACTGATGACACCATTCCCATCCGTGTTTAAACATGGAACGAGGTCTATCGGTGGAGGACTCGCTTTGTGACAATAGACAAATCATTGTTTTGCTATTTTTTTCCCCCTCTGCTGCTGAGGCAATACATTACATTGCCAGAAGGTGGCAGACCAGTCCATATGTTCATGTGTGCAACCTTCCATAATGTAGCAGAGCTGCCCCAGTATTACCACCAGGACCAAAGCCTAAATTGATGCACTACGTATTTTCTCCGCCATGTGTGCTTGAAATTGTGTGACGTCTCAAGTCATACCGTTACTAGTGTAACATGCAGAAACATTTTCGGATGAAATTCTGCAGAAAAAAAACTCCCCTCTGCTCTGCGACGGCATGTAGTACACAAAGACACCATTTCAGCGGTCCACAAATGGGAAAGTTTTAT
This sequence comes from Ranitomeya variabilis, assembly GCF_051348905.1. NCBI lineage: Eukaryota > Metazoa > Chordata > Amphibia > Anura > Dendrobatidae > Ranitomeya > Ranitomeya variabilis. Next base: position 47,991,110 of record NC_135236.1, read on the forward strand.
TCTTGAACATTTACACATTTTAGAATGGAAATGACAATATATTGAAATGAATGGCGCTGACAGATGCAAACAACTCTTAAATCCTCTGTGCTGCTGAACACCCTCCTCTTCCTATTGCCTATGACATCCCATCATGAAAACAGCTTAAGGGGAAAAAAAACAAAACATACCGTGCCCTGTTACTATCACATGCCTGGACAGATCACTTCCTCTAACTAGATCAGCACACAATCCTGAAATACTCTGTGCCCCAGATTGTAATTTAAATTGCATTTTTAATATTTTATTCAGTCCAAAAAAACACACCCCCAACTGGAAATGAAATTCTGTGGTTTAGACATACAAAGGATAAAGAAAAAAAATAAATTCTAATTCGGCGAAGTACCTTGACCCCAACTCCTGTCCTGCTGAACTGAGCCAGGTGAAAAGCGTAAGCACCAATTATCAGCTCAGTAGGCACGGGAGTCAGCGCCGAAAGGAACCGACCAACCAGGGATCCGCGGGGAGCGAGCGTCTGAGCCGCGGAACTTAGCCACTGTGAACACGCGGGATCAGACTGTTCACAGGCCAGCTAAGCCCTGCACCTCAGATGCCACAAGGGGGCAGACTGGAGCCAGGCCTGTACAAAAAGAAAGATCACCGGATCCGCCCCTTATAACTGCGCCCCGTATCTCGCCAAAAATGGACTTTGTGAATGCTCCAGTTTTAGGGAGTTTTCCATTTCTTAGAGCAGTTTTATTAATGTTTTTTTTTGTGCAGCCTTTTGATTGAACAGGGCCTTGTTCAGAGCACTTTCCATCAGGAGACACAAAAAAAAAAAAAAGCACGAGGTGCACTTTATTTTATTCCACCAGCCGTTTAAAAAAATATTAATAATAATAAATTCAATAAAAAAAACTGAACTTATGACCAGTAAATTGGTTTTCCAATAGAACTGGAAAGAATTTAAGAATTTTTTTGAAGCAGAAAAACAAAACCATCCGATGGGATGGAAGTCCTGGCCCAAAAGTAGAAAACGGGGGGGAACAGAAAGTGATCTATAAAATGATAATACATTTATTAATTACATGATCAAAGTATACAATAATCCATAGTATAAGAGAGACCAAACTGAAAAGGACAAGTATCAGGATACTATTATAGTGATACACCAAGGATACAAAAATTCTCCTGATGCAGAAGGCATGAGTAGCAAAGGTCTAGGACAAAAATCTTATTCATAATATATACCTTAAGACATGATGTGTCAACAAAATAAAGAGGGGTGAAGGACACACTGGTACCTCGACGCGCGTTTCTCCAAAAGTGGCCTTCAGACCTTTAAGTGTCTTACATAACCTTAATGGTTGCTGCGTTAAATGTCCTTCTGAGGAGCGATGCTCTGGAGAAAGTGAAGCTTCCAGTTGGAAATCCCTGGCAATGTGATTTATAACTTCAATATAAAAAATCCCATGTCCAGGAATCCCCCTCTGTCAGCAACAAGGGTCAACATGAGGGCGGAAGTGAAGGCGGAGACCTGCAAGGAAAGCAAAGGGTTAAGAGTGCGGGACACTGGTACCACCAAACACAGGACAAGATAGGCAACGGTATAGAAATGGCCGATGGTTACGTGTCCGTACTTTATTTTCTTCCCAACCATCCCAGTTTTTTTTTTTTTACTAATAATAAAAAGTCGAAAAGTTTGTGCATCCAATTTTTCTCTTCTTTTCACAATGATCAGCAACAAAACCTGACTGAAAAAGCGCCCAGAAAACGCTCCAAAGAATGAACAGAAGCATTTCTATGTAAAAACCACTCGCTGGTCACATGTTCAGGATTTTGTTTGTTTTTTAACTGCTTCAGATTTCCAATGAAGCCAAGTGGTTATTACTTAGAGGTTTTCTGCTCGGAAAATGCGCTATACAATACATTATAAAAGTCAATGGGAAGGATTAACAAAAAAAGCATGGTAGACGCCCGGGTGTCTTTTTAGGGTATGTGCACACGTAGAATGGTCCACTGTGGATTTTTACTGCGGATTTACTGCGGTTTTTGTGTCGATTCCACTGCAGTTTTACACCTGCAGTTTTCTATTATGGAGCAGGTGTAAAACCGCTGCGGATTCCGCACAAAGAGTTGACATGCTGCGGAATGTAAACCGCTGCGTTTCCGAGTGTTTTTTTATGCAGCATGTGCACTGCGGATTGCGTTTCCCATAGGGTTTACATTGTACTGTAAATGCATGGGAAACTGCTGCAAAATCCGCAGTTTGTGAACATAGCCTTTAGGCTATGTGCACACGTTGCAGATTCTCTGCGGATCCGCAGAGTTTTTTTGCGGTGCAGAAACGCTGCAGATCCGCAGTTGATTTACAGTACAATGTAAATCAATGAGAAAAAAAAAAAAAAAAAGCTGTGCACATTGTGCGGAAAATTCAGTGGGGAAACGCTGCGGTTTACATTCGGCAGCGTGTCACTTTCTGCGGATTCCACAGCGGTTTTACAGCTATGGAAAACCGCAAAAAAACCTCGGTAAATCTGCGATAAATCTGCAGCAAAAACGCAGTGTTTTTGCCCTGCAGATTTATCAAATCCGCTGCAGAAAAATCCGCAGTGGACCTGAATACATGTGCACATAGCCTAAAAGAAGTAGCATGTCACTTCTTTTTTGCGAATCTGCAGCATTTTTGTACCCATTCCATTATAGAAATCCGCAGGGGTAAAAAACGCAGCAAAAACGCACAAAAAACGCTGCGGATCTGCACAAAATCCGCAGCTGCGTTTTCTGCCAGGAGAGGCAGAATCCGCACCAGAAATTCCTAAGGCTAATTCACAACGTGTGCAAATAGCCTAAGGGTTTTGACAGAGTTAAGACAAAAAAAAAAAAGACACCTCATAGAAAAAGGTATATATATATATATATAATATATTAATTATATGATGGATGATGGAAAGTCACAAGCCATCAAACAAAGAAGAACTGCTGACATTATTGCACCAGGAGTGGCATAAGGTCACCCAGAAGCAGTGTGAAAGACTGGTGGAAAGCTGCCAAGACGCATGAAAGCTGTGATTAAAAATCATGGTTATTCCACCAAATATTGATTTCTGAACTCTTCCTGAGGTAAAACATTAGTATTGTTGTTTCTAAATGATTATGAACTTGTTTTCTTTGCATTATTTGAGGTCTGCAAGCAATGCATTTTTTTGTTATTTTGACCATTTCTCATTTTCAGAAAATAAATACAAAATGTATTGCTTGGAACTTCAGAGACATGATGTCAGTAGTTTATAGAATAAAAGAGCAATTGACATTTTACTCCAAAATATACCTATAAAGAGGAAAATCAGACAAACAACTTTTTGCAGTGGTCTCTAAATTGTTACCACAGCTGTATATTGCTGGGGGTTAAAAAAACAAAACAAACAAAAAAAAAAAAAAACACACCCACAAAAACGCGTTCAGTCTTATCACCTATTTTAACCATTTCCCCTTGTGAAGAGGTTTTTGAACTCTTCCAAAAAAACTCCCTGTGCTCTTAGAATACGTGCGTGTTCACAGAGTCTTAGTTTTTGGAGCTGAAATGCCACGTTTGAGGAGGATTTGTAGAGCTTCTGTTCAATTTTTGCACCAAAACCTCTTAAAAGAAATTCAGTGTGAACAAGCCCCAACATTGTGAGCGAGGCGCAGGCCTGCCCCTGCAGTGTCCTCCAGCCTGCGGTGCCCCCTATAGGTGCGGCCCCCTCAGCTGCAGGAGAATAGGCAGCAAAGACTAAAGAAATATGGTGATTTAATCTCGACACAATATCGTTTAGATCAATATTCTGTATAACACATGGCAGGATTAGACGCCACCTCAGTAAACCACATCACACATGACCAGATTAGATACACCGCCTCAAGACAGTGTATCACATGTGGCTGGATGAGATGCACAGCTCAGTATACACGATAATACATACAGTGACATGTAAAAGTCTGTGCACCCCTGGTCAAAATGACTTATGAGCAGTTAATCCAGATGAAGATGAAATGATCTCTAAAAGGACAAAAGTTACAGATGACACATTTCATTTGTAATTTAGCTCCCCCCCCCCCCCAAAAAAAAAAAAAAAACCTTTTACATTTTAAAAATTACAAAAAGGAAAATGGGCTGATGTTAAAGTTTGGGCACCCTGCGTGGTTAGCACCTAGTAGTGCCCCCTTTTGCAGGTATCACAGCTTGCAAACACTTTTTGTAGCCAGGCAAGAGACTTAGGGTATGTTTCCACGGTACGTAAACGCTGCTTGTTTGACGCTGCAGCGTCAAACAAGCAGCGTCCAGATGTTCCAGCATAGTGGATTTTATGAAATCCCGTCTCCACTATGCGTGGAAACCTGCACGCGGCGGCCCTGCGACTCCGGACATGCTGCGCGTCTTTTCAGAACGCAGCATGTCCGTACACCTTGCGGGGACGCAGCGTCCCCGCAAGGCATATCACAGGGCCCTATGGCGAGGGGTGCGATGATCCCGGATGTGTACTGTACACATCCGGCACCATCGCGTCCCAGAAAGGGGGCGGGGCTTAGCGCAGAGCGGCTTCGCCGCTCCGGCGATAACGCCGCGTAGCCTTAACGTGGAGACATAGACTTACAATTCTTGTTTGAGGGATTTTCATCCACTCTTCCTTTAGAATTCTTCCAGCTCTGTGAGATTCCTGGGGCGTCTTGCATCCTCTGCTATTTTGAGGTCTAGCCACAGATATTCAATGATGTTCAGATCAGAGGACTGTGAGGACCATTGTGAATCCTTCAGCTTGCGCCTTTTGAGGTTGTCTGTTGTGGATTTTGATGTGTGTTTAGGGTCATTATCCATTTGTAGAAGCCATCCTCAGGCTATGGGTTTTCTTTTTTATTTATTTTTTTTTACAGATGTTATGTTTGCACCAAGAATTTGTTGAAATGCCATTGAATCCATTCTTTCTTCTACCCATGAAATGTTCCCTGTACCACCGGCTGCAACATAACCTGAAGATCTTTTGAAAACCTATGTGTAGCTCTCACTGAAATTTTCTTTGGTCTTCCAGACCTTATCTTGACCTCCACTGTTCCTGTCAGTTCTTGATTGAGTTCTTTCCTAACGATGAGAGTGAACCGACCATAACCCCAACAGGATAATTAAAGTCTGAAACCTTGGCCAAAGTTATCTGAGCACACAAATCTGCAAGGGTGCAAAAACATTTGAAAAAAAAAGGAAGATTATATATATATCCTAAAATACAAAGAAAATGGGTCATCTGTAACTTTAGGCCTTGTAGAGAGCATTTCATCTTCGGCTTGCTCAACTGTTCACAATGACAGCAATTTTGACCAGGGGTGCACAAACTTTTACATGACACTGTAACAAAATTAGATACATAGATCAGCATACTGTATCAAACATGGCAGAATTAGACACAAAGCTCAGCAGTCAGTGTCACACATGGTAGGATTAGATACACAGCTCAGCAGTCAGTATCACACATGGCAGGATTAGATACACAGCTCAGCAGTCAGTGTCACACATGGTAGGATTAGATACACAGCTCAGCAGTCAGTATCACACATGGCAGGATTAGATACACAGCTCAGCAGTCAGTGTCACACATGGTAGGATTAGATACACAGCACAGCAGTCAGTATCACACATGGCAGGATTAGATACACAGCTCAGCAGTCAGTGTCACACATGGTAGGATTAGATACACAGCTCAGCAGTCAGTATCACATTACAGGATTAGATACACAGCTCAGCAGTCAGTATCACATGACAGGATTAGATACACAGCTCAGCAGTCAGTATCACACATGGTAGGATTAGATACACAGCTCAGCAGTCAGTATCACACATGGCAGGATTAGATACACAGCTCAGCAGTCAGTGTCACACATGGTAGGATTAGATACACAGCTCAGCAGTCAGTATCACATGACAGGATTAGATACACAGCTCAGCAGTCAGTATCACACATGGTAGGATTAGATACACAGCTCAGCAGTCAGTATCACATGACAGGATTAGATACACAGCTCAGCAGTCAGTATCACGCATGGTAGGATTAGATACACAGCTCAGCAGTCAGTATCACACATGGCAGGATTAGATACACAGCTCAGCAGTCAGTGTCACACATGGTAGGATTAGATACACAGCTCAGCAGTCAGTATCACACATGGCAGGATTAGATACACAGCTCAGCAGTCAGTGTCACACATGGTAGGATTAGATACACAGCTCAGCAGTCAGTATCACGCATGGTAGGATTAGATACACAGCTCAGCAGTCAGTATCACACATGGTAGGATTAGATACACAGCTCAGCAGTCAGTATCACACATGGCAGGATTAGATACACAGCTCAGCAGTCAGTGTCACACATGGTAGGATTAGATACACAGCTCAGTAGTCAGTATCACATGACAGGATTAGATACACAGCTCAGCAGTCACTATCACATGACAGGATTAGATACACAGCTCAGCAGTCAGAATCACGCATGGTAGGATTAGATACACAGCTCAGCAGTCAGTGTCACATGGTAGGATTAGATACACAGCTCAGCAGTCAGTATCACATGACAGGATTAGATACACAGCTCAGCAGTCAGTATCACGCATGGTAGGATTAGATACACAGCTCAGCAGTCAGTATCACACATGGTAGGATTAGATACACAGCTCAGCAGTCAGTGTCACACATGGTAGGATTAGATACACAGCTCAGCAGTCAGTATCACACATGGTAGGATTAGATACACAGCTCAGCAGTCAGTATCACACATGGTAGGATTAGATACACAGCTCAGCAGTAGTGTCACACATGGTAGGATTAGATACACAGCTTAGAAGTCAGTATCACATGACAGGATTAGATACACAGCTCACCAGTCAGCATCACGCATGGTAGGATTAGATACACAGCTCAGCAGTCAGTGTCACACATGGTAGGATTAGATACACAGCTTAGCAGTCAGTATCACATGACAGGATTAGATACACAGCTCAGCAGTCAGCATCACGCATGGAAGGATTAGATACACAGCTCAGCAGTGTCACACATGGTAGGATTAGATACACAGCTCAGCAGTCAATATCACGCATGGTAGGATTAGATACACAGCTCAGCAGTCAGTATCACACATGGTAGGATTAGATACACAGCTCAGCAGTCAGTATCACACATGGTAGGATTAGATACACAGCTCAGCAGTCAATATCACGCATGGTAGGATTAGATACACAGCTCAGCAGTCAGTGTCACACATGGTAGGATTAGATACACAGCTCAGCAGTCAGTATCACATGACAGGATTAGATACACAGCTCAGCAGTCACTATCACATGACAGGATTAGATACACAGCTCAGCAGTCAGTATCACGCATGGTAGGATTAGATACACAGCTCAGCAGTCAGTATCACATGACAGGATTAGATACACAGCTCAGCAGTCAGTATCACGCATGGTAGGATTAGATACACAGCTCAGCAGTCAGTATCACACATGGTAGGATTAGATACACAGCTCAGCAGTCAGTGTCACACATGGTAGGATTAGATACACAGCTCAGCAGTCAGTATCACACATGGTAGGATTAGATACACAGCTCAGCAGTCAGTATCACACATGGTAGGATTAGATACACAGCTCAGCAGTAGTGTCACACATGGTAGGATTAGATACACAGCTTAGAAGTCAGTATCACATGACAGGATTAGATACACAGCTCACCAGTCAGCATCACGCATGGTAGGATTAGATACACAGCTCAGCAGTCAGTGTCACACATGGTAGGATTAGATACACAGCTTAGCAGTCAGTATCACATGACAGGATTAGATACACAGCTCAGCAGTCAGCATCACGCATGGAAGGATTAGATACACAGCTCAGCAGTGTCACACATGGTAGGATTAGATACACAGCTCAGCAGTCAATATCACGCATGGTAGGATTAGATACACAGCTCAGCAGTCAGTATCACACATGGTAGGATTAGATACACAGCTCAGCAGTCAGTATCACACATGGTAGGATTAGATACACAGCTCAGCAGTCAGTGTCACACATGGTAGGATTAGATACACAGCTCAGTCAGTGTCACACATGGTAGGATTAGATACACAGCTCAGTCAGTATCACGCATGGTAGGATTAGATACACAGCTCAGCAGTCAGTGTCACACATGGTAGGATTAGATACACAGCTCAGCAGTCAGTATCACGCATGGTAGGATTAGATACACAGCTCAGCAGTGTCACATGGTAGGATTAGATACACAGCTCAGCAGTCAGTATCACACATGGTAGGATTAGATACACAGCTCAGCAGTCAATATCACGCATGGTAGGATTAGATACACAGCTTAGCAGTGTCACATGGTAGGATTAGATACACAGCTCAGCAGTCAGTGTCACACATGGTAGGATTAGATACACAGCTCAGCAGTCAGTGTCACACATGGTAGGATTAGATACACAGCTCAGTCAGTATCACATGAAAGGATTAGATACACAGCTCAGCAGTCAGTGTCACATGGTAGGATTAGATACACAGCTCAGCAGTCAATATCACGCATGGTAGGATTAGATACACAGCTCAGCAGTCAGTGTCACATAGTAGGATTAGATACACAGCTCAGCAGTCAGTGTCACACATGGTAGGATTAGATACACAGCTCAGTCAGTATCACATGACAGGATTAGATACACAGCTCAGCAGTCAGTATCACATGACAGGATTAGATACACAGCTCAGCAGTCAATATCACGCATGGTAGGATTAGATACACAGCTCAGCAGTCAGTGTCACACATGGTAGGATTAGATACACAGCTCAGCAGTCAGTATCACACATGGTAGGATTAAATACACAGCTCAGCAGTCAGTGTCACACATGGTAGGATTAGATACACAGCTCAGTCAGTATCACACATGGTACGATTAGATCCACAGCTCAGCAGTCAGTGTCACACATGGTAGGATTAGATACACAGCTCAGTCAGTATCACACATGGTACGATTAGATACACAGCTCAGCAGTCAGTGTCACACATGGTAGGATTAGATACACAGCTCAGCAGTCAGTATCACATGACAGGATTAGATCCACAGCTCAGCAGTCAGTGTCACACATGGTAGGATTAGATCCACAGCTCAGCAGTCAGTGTCACACATGGTAGGATTAGATACACAGCTCAGTCAGTATCACACATGGTAGGATTAGATCCACAGCTCAGCAGTCAGTATCACATGACAGGATTAGATACACAGCTCAGCAGTCAGCATCACGCATGGCAGGATTAGATACACAGCTTAGCAGTCAGTGTCACACATGGCAGGATTAGATACACAGCTCAGCAGTCAGTATCACACATGGTAGGATTAGATACACAGCTTAGCAGTCAGTGTCACACATGGCAGGATTAGATACACAGCTCAGCAGTCAGTGTCACACATCTCTTTTTAGGACAGTTTATAAAATCAGACTCTGACGAGTGTCCCTCTAACCTCCTGGGTGGCAGCCATGACACCGGATGTTTAGTAGAGGCCTCTCCTGGCGCCACAGCTCAGTCCCATGGAAGCTGCTCAGGTATTTGTGGCCAAATGAGTTTTTCAGACCACGCTCATGCAAAACATACCAATACAGTAGAAAAAAAAAAAAAAAAAGTGTTAATCCGCATTCCGTGTTCTACTGTATTTTTTTTTTAGCAAATTTTTACGTTAAAAAAATAATTAACATTGTATAATGCAAAATAATAAAAAGAAAAATTAAAAAAAAGTGTTCTTTCACATTGTTTTCTATTTTACCCTTTTTTTTTTTTTTTTACTATAAAGTTAAAATACATATATACAGTACAGACCAAAAGTTTGGACACACCTTCTCATTGAAAGATTTTTCTGTATTTTCATGACTATGAGAATTGTACATTCACACTGAAGGCATCAAAACTATGAATTAACACACGTGGAATTATATACTTAACAAAAAAGTGTGAAACAACTGAAATTATGTCTTATATTCTAGGTTCTTCAAAGTAGCCACCTTTTGCTTTGATGACTGCTTTGCACACTCTTGGCATTCTCTTGATGAGTTTCAAGAGGTAGTCACCGGGAATGGTCTTCCAACAATCTTGAAGGAGTTCCCAGAGATGCTTAGCACTTGTTGGCCCTTTTGCCTTCACTCTATGGTCCAGCTCACCCCAAACCATCTCGATTGGGTTCAGGTCTGGTGACTGGAGGCCAGGTCATCTGGCGTAGCACCCCATCACTCTCCTTCTTGGTCAAATAGCCCTTACACAGCCTGGAGGTGTGTTTGGGGTCATTGTCCTGTTGAAAAATAAATGATGGTCCAACTAAACACAAACCGGATGGAATAGCAAGCCGCTGCAAGATGCTGTGGTAGCCATGCTGGTTCAGTATGACTTCAATTTTGAATAAATCCCCAACAGTGTCACCAGCAAAGCACCCCCACACCATCACCCGTCCTCCTCCATGCTTCACGATGGGAAGCAGGCATGCAGAGTCCATCCGTTCACCTTTTCTGCGTCGCAGAAAGACACGGTGGTTGGAACCAAAGATCTCAAATTTGGACTCATCAGACCAAAGCACAGATTTCCACTGGTCTAATGTCCATTCCTTGTGTTCTTTAGCCCAAACAAGTCTCTTCTGCTTGTTGCCTGTCCTTAGCAGTGGTTTCCTAGCAGCTAATTTACTATGAAGGCCTGCTGCACAAAGTCTCCTCTTAGCAGTTGTTGTAGAGATGTGTCTGCTGCTAGAACTCTGTGTGGCATTGACCTGGTCTCTAATCTGAGCTGCTGTTAACCTGCGATTTCTGAGGCTGGTGACTCAGATAAACTTATCCTCAGAAGCAGAGGTGACTCTTGGTCTTCCTTTCCTGGGGCCGTCCTCATGTGAGCCATTTTTTGTAGCGCTTGATGGTTTTTGCCACTGCACTTGGGGACACTTTCAAAGTTTGCCCAATTTTTCGGACTGACTGACCTTCATTTCTTAACGTAATGATGGCCACTCGTTTTTCTTTACTTAGCTGCTTTTTTCTTGCCATAATACAAATTCTAACCGTCTATTCGGTAGGACTATCAGCTGTGTATCCACCAGACTTCTGCACAACACCACTGATGGTCCCAACCCCATTTATAAGGCAAGAAATCCCACTTATTAACCCCTTCATGACCTTGCCGTTTTTTGCAATTCTGACCAGTGTCCCTTTATGAGGTAATAACTCAGGAACGCTTCAACGGATCCTAGCGATTCTGAGATTGTTTTTTCGTGACATATTGGGCTTCATGTTAGTGGTAAATTTAGGTCGATAATTTCTGAGTTTATTTGTGAAAAAAACGGAAATTTGGCAAAAATTTTGAAAATTTCGCAATTTTCACATTTTGAATTTTTATTCTGTTAAACCAGAGAGTTATGTGACACAAAATAGTTAATAAATAACATTTCCCACATGTCTACTTTACATCAGCACAATTTTGGAAACAAATTTTTTTTTTGCTAGGAAGTTATAAGGGTTAAAATTTGACCAGTGATTTCTCATTTTTACAACAAAATTTACAAAACCATTTTTTTTAGGGATCACCTCACATTTGAAGTCAGTTTGAGGGTTCTATATGGCTGAAAATACCCAAAAGTGACACCATTCTAAAAACTGCACCCCTCAAGGTGCTCAAAACCACATTCAAGAAGTTTATTAACCCTTCAGGTGTTTCACAGCAGCAGAAGCAACATGGAAGTAAAAAATGAACATTTAACTTTTTAGTCACAAAAATGATATTTTAGCAAAAAAATTTTTATTTTCCCAAGGGTAAAAGGAGAAACTGGACCACGGACGTTGTTGTCCAATTTGTCCTGAGTACGCTGATACCTCATATGTGGGGGTAAACCACTGTTTGGGCGCACGGCAGGGCTCGGAAGGGAAGGAGCGCCATTTGACTTTTTCAATGAAAAATTGGCTCCAATCTTTAGCGGACACCATGTCGCATTTGGAGAGCCCCCGTGTGCCTAAACATTGGAGCTCCCCCACAAGTGACCCCATTTTGGAAACTAGACCCCCCAAGGAACTTATCTAGAAGCATAGTGAGCACTTTAAACCCCCAGGTGCTTCACAAATTGATCCGTAAAAATGAAAAAGTACTTTTTTTTCACGAAAAAATTATTTTAGCCTCAATTTTTTCATTTTCACATGGGCAACAGGATAAAATGGATCCTAAATTTTGTTGGGCAATTTCTTCTGAGTACACCAATACCTCACATGTGGGGGTAAACCACTGTTTGGGCACATGGTAAGGCTCGGAAGGGAAGGAGCGCCATTTGACTTTTTGAATGAAAAATTATCTCCATCGTTAGCGGACACCATGTCGCGTTTGGAAAGCCCCTGTGTGCCTAAACATTGGAGCTCCTCCACAAGTGACCCCATTTTGGAAAGTAGACCCCCCAAGGAACTCATCTAGAGGCATAGTGAGCACTTTAAACCCCCAGGTGCTTCACAAATTGATCCGCAAATATGAAAAAGTACTTTTTTTTCACACAAAATTTCTTTTAGCCTCAATTCTTTCATTTTCACATGGGCAACAGGATAAAATGGATCCTAAAATTTGTTGGGCAATTTCTCCTGAGTATGCCGATACCTCATATGTGGGGGTAAACCACTGTTTGGGTGCACGGCAAGGCTCGGAAGGGGAGGCGTGCCATTTGACTTTTTGAATGGAAAATTAGCTCCAATCGTTAGCGGACACCATGTCGCGTTTGGAGAGCCCCTGTGTGCCTAAACATTGGAGCTCCCCTACAAGTGACCCCATTTTGGAAACTAGACCCCCCAAGGAACTTATCTAGATGCATAGTAAACACTTATAACCCCCAGGTGCTTCACAGAAGTTTATAACGCAGAGCCGTGAAAATAAAAAAATAATTTTTCTTTCCTCAAAAATGATTTTTAGCCCAGAATTTTTTATTTTCCCAAGGGTAATAGGAGAAATTGGACCCCAAATGTTGTTGTCCAGTTTGTCCTGAGTACGATGATACCCCATATGTGGGGGTAAACCACTGTTTGGGCGCACGGCAGGGCTCGGAAGGGAAGGCACGCCATTTGGCTTTTTGAATGGAAAATTAGCTCCAATCATTAGCGGACACCATGTCGCGTTTGGAGAGCCCCTGTGTGCCTAAACATTGGAGCTCCCGCACAAGTGGCCCCATTTTGGAAACTAGACCTCCCAAGGAACTAATCTAGATGTGTGGTGAGCACTTTGAACCCCCAAGTGCTTCACAGAAGTTTATAACGCAGAGCCATGAAAATAAAAAATAATTTTTCTTTTCTCAAAAATGATTTTTTAGCCCACAATTTTTTATTTTCCCAAGGGTAATAGGAGAAATTGGACCCCAAAAGTTGTTTTCCAGTTTCTCCTGAGTACGATGATACCCCATATGTGGGGGTAAACCACTGTTTTGGCACACGTCGGGGTTCGGAAGGGAAGTAGTGACGTTTTGAAATGCAGACTTTGATGGAATGCTCTGCGGGCATCAGGTTGCATTTGCAGAGCCCCTGATGTGCCTAAACAGTAGGAACTCCCCACAAGTGACTCCATTTTGGAAACTAGACCCCCAAGGGAACTTATCTAGATGTGTGGTGAGCACTTTGAACCCCCAAGTGCTTCACAGAAGTTTATAACGCAGAGCCGTGAAAATAATAAATGTGTTTCCTTTCCTCAAAAATATTTTTTTAGCCCAGAATTTTTTATTTTTGCAAGAGTAACAGGAGAAATTGGACCCCAAAAGTTGTTGTCCAGTTTCTCCTGAGTACGCTGATACCCCATATGTGGGGGTAAACCACTGTTTGGGCGCACGTCGGGGCTTGGAAGGGCGGGAGCACCATTTGACTTTTTGAACGCAAGATTGGCTGGAATCAATGGTGGCGCCATGTTGCGTTTGGAGACCCCTGATGTGCCTAAAACAGTGGAAACCCCTCAATTCTAACTTCAACACTTACCCCAACACACCCCTAATCCTAATCCCAACTGTAGCCATAACCCTAATCACAACCCTAACCCCAACACACCCCTAACCACAACCCTAACCGCAACACAACCGTAACCCTAATTCCAACCCTAATCCTAACCCTAATCCCAACCGTAACCCTAATCCCAACCCTAACCACAACTGTAACCCCAACACACCCCTAACCCTATCCGTAACCCTAACCACAAGCCTATTCTTAACCCTATTTCCAACCCTAGCCCTAATTCCAACCCTAACCCTAAGGGTATGTGCCCACGTTGCGGATTCGTGTGAGATTTTTCCGCACGATTTTTGAAAAATCTGCAGGTAAAAGGCACTGCGTTTTGCCTGCGGATTTACAGCAGATTTCCAGTGTTTTTTTGTGCGGATTTCACCTGCGGATTCCTATTGAGGAACAGGTGTAAACCGCTGCGGAATCCGCACAAAGAATTGACATGCTGCGGAAAATACAATGCAGCGTTTCTGCACGGAATTTTCCGCACCATGGGCACAGCAGATTTGGTTTTCCTTAGGTGTACATGGTACTGTAAACCTGATGGAAAACTGCTTCGAATTCGCAGCGGCCAATCCGCTGCGGATCCGCGGCCAATCCGCTGCCAATCCGCTGCGGATCCGCGGCCAATCCGCTGCAGATCCGCGGCCAATCCGCTGCAGATCCGCGGCCAATCCGCTGCAGATCCGCTGCGGATCCGCGGCCAATCCGCTGCGGATCCGCTGCGGATCCGCGGCCAATCCGCTGCAGATCCGCGGCCAATCTGCTGCGGATCCGCTGCCGATCCGCTGCGGATCCGCGGCCGATCCGCTGCGGATCCGCGGCCAATCCGCTGCCAATCCGCTGCAGATCCGCGGCCAATCCGCTGCGGATCCACTGCGGATCCGCGGCCGATCCGCTGCGGATCCGCGGCCGATCCGCTGCGGATCCGCGGCCGATCCGCTGCGGATCCGCTGCGATCCGCGGCCGATCCGCTGCGGATCCGCTGCGATCCGCGGCCGATCCGCTGCCGATCCGCTCTGTGTGCACATGCCATAACCCTACCCCTAACCCTAACCCTACCCGTAACCCTAACCCTACCCCTAACCCTACCCCTAGTTCTAACCCTAACCCTAGTGGTAAAAGAAAAAAAAATATTTTCTTTATTTTATTATTGTCCCTACCTATGGGGGTGATAAAGGGGGGGGTTTATTTATTATTTTTTTATTTTGATCGCTGTGGTAGAACCTACCACAGCGATCAAAATGTACCTGTAACGAATCTGCCAGCCTGCAGATTCGGCGGGCGTACTGAGCGTGCGCCCGCCATTTTCCAAGATGGCGGCGCCCAGCGAGGAGACGGCCGGACACCGGGAGGATCGGTAAGTATGAGGGGGTGGATCGGAGCACAGGGGGGGGGATCGGAGGACGGGGGGAGCGGACAGGAGCACGGGGGAGCGGACAGGAGCACGGGGGAGCGAACAGGGGGACGGAGAGGACCGGGCCACATAACGGACGACTGGGGAGGAGATCGGGGGCGGTGGGGGGGGCCAGTACATGATTTCCAGCCATGGCAGATGCTATTGCAGCATCGGCCATGGCTGGATTGCAATATTTCACCATTTTCATAGGTGAAATATTGCAAATTGCTCTGATTGGCTGTTGCACTTTCAACAGCCAATCAGAGCGATCGTAGCCACGTGGGGGCAAAGCCACCCCCCCTAGGCTGAAGTACAACTCCCCCTCTCCCTGCAGATCGGGTAAAATAGGAATTAACCCTTTCACCCGATCTGCAGGGATGCGATCATTCCATGACGCCGCATAGGCGTCATGGGTCGGGAAGGGGTTAAACCTGACAGGGCACACCTGTGAAATGAAAACCATTCCCGGTGACTACCTCTTGAAGCTCATCAAGAGAATGCCAAGAGTGTGCAAAGCAGTCATCAAAGCAAAAGGTGGCTACTTTGAAGAACCTATAATATAAGACATAATTTCAGTTGCTTCACACTTTTTTGTTAAGTATATAATTCCACATGTGTTAATTCATAGTTTTGATGCCTTCAGTGTGAATTTACAATTTTCATAGTCATGAAAATACAGAAAAATCTTTAAATAAGAATGTGTGTCCAAACTTTTGGTCTGTACGGTGTGTGTGTGTGTGTGTGTGTGTGTGTGTGTGTGTGTGTGTGTGTGTGTGTGTGTGTGTGTGTGTGTATATATATATGTTCAAGTTTACAAGCGTTAAGCCAACGTATAGGCGCCAAAAAAAACGAGACAGGGAAAGCATTGTGGCTTAGAGAGACTTGCTCTGCCAGACACAACAGTGTGGGATTAGTTACCGTAGGACTCACGTCATCTCTATTAAAATTATAATCGTTCAAATGTGGCGCCCAAAGCCCAGGGTGGTGTATGGAGCCAAGAAACAAGCCCAGGAACGCTGTGAGGCCCACTCAGCCTGTGTACGGTGGGCCCCAGGCGTCATTCCACAACATCGTATGACCTGATGAATGCTCCACCTTTCCACTAATCCGCGTAAAAAAAAAAAAAAATACAAAAAAAATCTACTTTTCTTTGTGTATATATATATATATATATATATATATATATATATAATTTTTTTTAAATACATATTTAAAAAAAAAAAAAAAAATTAAGCTGATGAAACAGAAATGATGTAATGCCATTTTACATAACGCCACGTTTCCATTGCGGCTGTTCTATATTATATCCACATCATCCGTCGTAGGATCGCATACTGCAGGCTTCCATGCTAGCCTGACACTTGTAGTTTCACCACAAAGCAGCATGACAAACCAGATTTTTTTTTTATTATTTATTACGGTAAATTAAAAAAAAATGATAATCATTTTAATTAAACTGCAGCAGAATTACTAATTGTTGCATAAAAAAAAAAAATCACTGATTACATAACCCAATATAACTATTATTTAATTAAAAAAAATATATAATTTCACAGAATTACTAATTGCATAACCCTGATAACCGACCATTAGTTAAAAAAAAACAAAAACTATTTCACAGCAGTAGAATTACCAATTGCATAACCATAATATAACCAATATTACCGAAAATAAATTCTAATTTCAAGGCGGCAACAGAATTGCTGATTGCATAACCCAATGGATGTAGGCCCACAAGGGCAGGGTCCTCGCCCCTCTGTACCAGTCTGTCATTGTTAGTTTGCTTACTGTAAGTGATATCTTCCCATGTACAGCACCATGGAGTCAAGGGTGATATATAAATAATAATAATAATAATAATAATAATAATAATAATAATAATAATAATAATAATTTATTAAAACAGGAAAAGACTAATTTCACAGCAGAATTACTAATTGCATAACCCTGATAATAACCATTATTAATAAGAAAAAAAAATTACTTTAACGCCAGCAGCAGAATTAATGAAATGGATATCATCAACTTAACCATTAAAAGGAAATAAAAAAAAATAATTACACAGCATTGCATAATCCCAATGTACCTATTATTAGAAGAAAAAAAATATATATATTTTTTTTTTCAGGAAAATAATAAAATATAGTAAAAAAACAACAACAAAACAATTTCCATTTTTTCGAATTACCTGGTAAGCACAATTAATGAAAGACAATGACGTGAGCACCAAATTAGCGCTCGCCGTGAGCACATGTATAACCTATGGGATAATGGTGGAATTGTGGATGTTCCCCATAGATTTACCCACCGGTTCGATGCCTGCGACATGGAGGCGAATTGTCAGAGCGATTCCAGGGCCATCCATGCCGCCTCACCTAGACGTCCCCTATGTCCGTGTACAGCCTCGTCTGCCCCGCGCTGCCGCTCTGCCCCCAGACATAGGGAAATCCCTTTATAAGCGGACACTTGCGTCATCACTACTCGTGCGACTGCAGCAGAGGAGGCGGGCATTACCGTCACCACTAAGCGTCTCCATGGCGACAGCAAAACAAAGCTCAGACAGTGCGGGTGGGGGAGGGGATGGCGGGAATCCCTCATATCCGGAGTCCTCATTAACCCTTCCCTGCATCCTGCGCACAGGATAGGCACCGGCCTCCTGCACAACCTGTAATAATACGGATGCAGACCAGGTTCGAGCTTGTGGGGAACTATAAGCGCCAACATGCCCACAAGGCTAGTCTACCGTGCTACGGAGTATGTAGGTGCCGTAGAAATAAAAATTGTTATTGTTACAGCTCCAGGTACGGACTGGGGCTGATATTCAGCCCTGGCATTTGAAATCACACAGGCCCATGTTGTCCCCGTCCCCATGAACCAGATGGGATGTATCACTAATATTACCCTGGAAGGAGGAAAGCAAGATTTACTACAAGACCAATATACTAACGATACCTGTGGCCTGCTGGAGGCAGCGACTGTGTGCTCCGTCACAATGCTTAACAGACAAGGCAGCCCACGACCAGACAGGCCCTGCTGGCATGTGCCAGAATTACCAGATGGCCAGTCCGGCCCTGGCTGGGACATTAATGTAGATACAGGGGCGGGCATATCATTGGTGCGGCCGTACAGGGGCCCAAGAGGTGCAGGGGCCACAGCTACCCCCAAAGCAGCGGGGATGGTGACCTATGAGGGGCTCCTGGGCTGCAGAGGGCCCAGACATTGTCCCTGCACAGGGGCCCCTCCTGTCTGTGTCCGCCAGGGGACTGTGAAAGACACGGAGCGCGCGGAGCCACCCAAACTATTATCTATCATCTATCTAGACAGCGTAGAACTACAAATATATTATATATATATATACACACACACACACATACATATACAGTCAGGCACACATATACACAGACATGTATACACACATACATATATATATATATATATATATATATATATATATATATATATATATATATATATATATATATATATATATACACACACACACACACATATATATACAGTCAGGCACACTTACACAGACATGTATACACACATACATATATATATATATATATATATATATATATATATATATATACACACACACACACACACACACACACACATATATATACAGTCAGGCACACTTACACAGACATGTATACACACATACATATATATATATATATATATATATATATATATATTATACACACACACACACACACATATATATACAGTCAGGCACACTTACACAGACATATATACACACACATATATCCATTCAGAGACACACACACACACACACACACACACACACACACACACACACACACACACACACACACACACACATATACACACACACATATATATATACACACACAGTCAGACACACACACACACAGACAGCTGAGTGCCCATAATCTCCTTTTTCCACATGGAGCCTCGTGTATTCCGCGCTCACGTCCCTCGGTACACCGCTCCCTCACGCCGGGCGGAGCGCAGACAGCCGCACTGTTTGTTTTGCCTTCAGTGTTTGGTTGCTCGGCAACAGGCGGCCTGTGAGACAGTGAGGCGGAAGTTGTGAGCAGACTGCGCCCCGCCACTAATAATAGCGACGGACGCGCCGCCCCCGGTACAGAGCCCGAGTGTTCACACCGGAGGAGGCCACTGTGTGCAGCACTGACAGGATACCGATAGTGTCCGCCATGTCACCTCACAGCTGGGTTCCCCCCTGTGTACATTTATCACGTTCCTCTGCGCCATTTTCCAGGCGACACTTCCCCCAGTTCTCGCCGGCCATTGGCTTTGGTCACACGCCCTCGCACTAGTTAACCCCTTAGCAGCACCACAGGGTGACACAGCATAAAAAATAATACGACGATTGTTCTTTCCATAGCAACCAATCAGATCACAGATTCAATTTTTTCAACAACGCTAAAGAAAAGGTTGCTACGGACTACGACCCTGCGATACGTAATAGGCGGAGTTACTCAAAGCAACCAATC
Organism: Ranitomeya variabilis; assembly: GCF_051348905.1. Classification (NCBI taxonomy): domain Eukaryota; kingdom Metazoa; phylum Chordata; class Amphibia; order Anura; family Dendrobatidae; genus Ranitomeya; species Ranitomeya variabilis. The sequence goes on from NC_135236.1 coordinate 48,011,039, forward strand.
AGCTCACAGCTTTCAATTTCAAACCTCTAAGAAAATTACGGCTCAAGTTGCTATGGGCAACACCTCTGTTTGATGTGTAATCTCTTTATATACTGTCAGTGCGCATTGTAAGGAGAGAACTGGTGAGCAGAGACCTGCGCCACCTCCAAAACTGACATCGGTTTCAGGGGCAGATCTGGTCTCTGCTCTCTCTGTTCTTTCCTTACAATGTGCACTGACTGCGCTCTTTTGCCAGTTTGTAGAACCGGCTAGGGAGCGCACTGTCACCATGCACTGGGAAGAATAGTGCACAATAATAAGACGTAAGAGAGTGCACCCATAAAGAGTAATCAAGTGCCCTTAGAGTTCCCTGCATAGTATATAGAGCGTCAGCCGGCATTAGGGAGTAGTCAATGACGCCGAGTAGTGACCAGACTGTACGCCGTGTAGTGACCAGACTGTACGCCGTGTAGTGACCAGACTGTACGCCGAGTAGTGATCAGACTGTACGCCGTGTAGTGACCAGACTGTACGCCGAGTAGTGACCAGACTGTACGCCGTGTAGTGATCAGACTGTACGCCGTGTAGTGACCAGACTGTACGCCGTGTAGTGACCAGACTGTACGCCGAGTAGTGATCAGACTGTACGCCGTGTAGTGACCAGACTGTACGCCGAGTAGTGACCAGACTGTATGCCGTGTAGTGACCAGACTGTACGCCGTGTAGTGACCAGACTGTACGCCGTGTAGTGACCAGACTGTACGCCGTGTAGTGACCAGACTGTACGCCGAGTAGTGATCAGACTGTACGCCGTGTAGTGACCAGACTGTACGCCGTGTAGTGACCAGACTGTACGCCGTGTAGTGACCAGACTGTACGCCGTGTAGTGACCAGACTGTACGCCGAGTAGTGACCAGACTGTACGCCGTGTAGTGACCAGACTGTACGCCGTGTAGTGACCAGACTGTACGCCGTGTAGTGACCAGACTGTACGCCGTGTAGTGACCAGACTGTACGCCGTGTAGTGACCAGACTGTACGCCGTGTAGTGACCAGACTGTACGCCGTGTACTGACCAGACTGTACGCCGTGTAGTGACCAGACTGTACGCCGTGTAGTGACCAGACTGTACGCCGTGTAGTGACCAGACTGTACGCCGTGTACTGACCAGACTGTACGCCGTGTAGTGACCAGACAGTACGCCGTGTAGTTACCAGACTGTACGCCGTGTAGTGACCAGACTGTACGCCGTGTAGTGACCAGACTGTACGCCGAGTAGTGACCAGACTGTACGCCGTGTAGTGACCAGACTGTACGCCGTGTAGTGACCAGACTGTACGCCGTGTAGTGACCAGACTGTACGCCGTGTAGTGACCAGACTGTACGCCGTGTAGTGACCAGACTGTACGCCGTGTAGTGACCAGACTGTACGCCGTGTACTGACCAGACTGTACGCCGTGTAGTGACCAGACTGTACGCCGTGTAGTGACCAGACTGTACGCCGTGTAGTGACCAGACTGTACGCCGTGTACTGACCAGACTGTACGCCGTGTAGTGACCAGACAGTACGCCGTGTAGTTACCAGACTGTACGCCGTGTAGTGACCAGACTGTACGCCGTGTAGTGACCAGACTGTACGCCGTGTAGTGACCAGACTGTACGCCGTGTAGTGACCAGACTGTACGCCGTGTAGTGACCAGACTGTACGCCGTGTAGTGACCAGACTGTACGCCGTGTACTGACCAGACTGTACGCCGTGTAGTGACCAGACTGTACGCCGTGTAGTGACCAGACTGTACGCCGTGTAGTGACCAGACTGTACGCCGTGTACTGACCAGACTGTACGCCGTGTAGTGACCAGACTGTACGCCGTGTAGTTACCAGACTGTACGCCGTGTAGTGACCAGACTGTACGCCCTTTTCCTTTCTGTTCTCACTCCTGGATTCACAAATCTAAAACAATGTGATGGAGATAAAGGTTCTAAGAAAAGTCCCCATGGCTCTATAACAGCCACAACTGCTGCATGGGATTATCATACACTGATTTCTACGGGAGAGTGTTGTGAGCATGCTCAGGGTCCAGGAACCATACATTAACTTCTATGGTAGAGTGTTGTGAGCATGCTCGGGGTGCGGGAACCATACATTGACTTCTATGCTAGTGTGTTGTGAGCATGCTCAGGGTCCAGGAACCATACATTAACTTCTATGGTGGAGTGTTGTGAGCATGTTCTAGGTCCAGGAACCATACATTAACTTCTATGGTAGAGTGTTGTGAGCATGCTCAGGGTCCAGGAACCATACATTATCTTCTATGGTAGAGTTTTGTGAGCATGCTCGGGGTGCGGGAACCATACATTGACTTCTATGCTAGTGTGTTGTGAGCATGCTCGGGGTCCAGGAACCATACATTAACTTCTATGGTGGAGTGTTGTGAGCATGTTCTAGGTCCAGGAACCATACATTGACTTCTATGGTAGAGTGTTGTGAGCATGCTCTGGGTCCAGGAACCATACATTGACTTATATGGTAGAGTGTTGTGAGCATGCTTGGGGTCCAGGAACCATACATTAACTTCTATGGTGGAGTGTTGTGAGCATGCTCTTGGTCAGGGAACCATACCTTGACTTCTATGGTAGAGTGTTGTGAGCATGCTCTGGGTCCAGGAACCATACATTGACTTCTATGGTAGAGTGTTGTGAGCATGCTCGGGGTCCAGGAACCATACATTATCTTCTATGGTAGAGTGTTGTGAGCATGCTCTTGGTCAGGGAACCATACATTGATGTCTATGGTAGAGTGCTGTGAGCATGCTCTGGGTCCAGGAACCATACATTGACTTCTATGGTGGAGTGTTGTGAGCATGTTCTAGGTCCAGGAACCATACATTGACTTCTATGGTAGAGTGTTGTGAGCATGCTCTGGGTCCGGGAACCATACATTGACTTCTATGGTGGAGTGTTGTGAGCATGTTCTAGGTCCAGTAACCATACATTGACTTCTATTGTAGAGTGTTCTGAGCATGCTCTGGGTCCGGGAACCATACATTGACTTCTATGGTAGAGTGTTGCGAGCATGCTCTGGGTCCGAGAACCATACATGGACTTCTGTGGTAGTGTGTTGTGAGCATGCTCTGGGTCATGGAACCAAACATTGACTTCTATGGTAGAGTGTTGTGAGCATGCTCTGGGTCCGAGAACCATACATTGACTTCTATGGTGGAGTGTTGTGAGCATGCTCTGGGTCAGGAAACCAAACATTTACTTCTATGGTAGAGTGTTGTGAGCATGCTCTGGGTCCGAGAACCATATATTGACTTCTATGGTAGAGTGTTGTGAGCATGCTCTGGGCCCGTGGACCATAAATTGACTACTATGGTAGAGTGTTGTGAGCATGCTCTGGGTCAGGGAACCAAACATTGACTTCTATGGTAGAGTGTTGTGAGCATGCTCTGGGTCAGGGAACCAAACATTGACTTCTATGGTAGAGTGTTGTGATCATGCTCTGCGTCCGAGAACCATACATGGACTTCTATGGTAGAGTGTTGTGAGCATGCTCTGGGTCAGGGAACCAAACATTGACTTCTATGGTAGAGTGTTGTGAGCATGCCCTGGGTCAGGGAACCAAACATTGACTTTTATGGTAGTGTTGTGATCATGCTCTGCGTCCGAGAACCATACATTGACTTCTATGGTAGAGTGTTGTGATCAGGCTCTGGGTCCGAGAACCATATATTGACTTCTATGGTAGAGTGTTGTGAGCATGCTCTGGGCCCGTGGACCATAAATTGACTACTATGGTAGAGTGTTGTGAGCATGCTCTGGGTCAGGGAACCAAACATTGACTTCTATGGTAGAGTGTTGTGATCATGCTCTGCGTCCGACAACCATACACTGACTTCTACGGTGGAGTGTTGTGATCATGCTCTGGGTCTGAGAACCATATATTGACTTCTATGGTAGAGTGTTGTGAGCATGCGCTGGGTCAGGGAACCAAACATTGACTTCTATGGTAGAGTGTTGTGAGCATGCTCTGGGTCAGGGAACCAAACATTGACTTTTATGGTAGTGTTGTGATCATTCTCTGCGTCCGAGAACCATACACTGACTTCTATGGTAGAGTGTTGTGATCAGGCTCTGGGTCCGAGAACCATATATTGACTTCTATGGTAGAGTGTTGTGAGCATGCTCTGGGTCAGGGAACCAAACATTGACTTCTATGGTATAGTGTTGTGAGCATTCTCTGGGTCAGGGAACCAAACATTGACTTCTATGGTAGAGTGTTGTGATCATGCTCTGCGTCCGAGAACCATACATTGACTTCTATGGTAAAGTGTTGTGATCGTGCTCTGGGTCCGAGAACCATATATTGACTTCTATGGTAGAGTGTTGTGAGCATGCTTTGGGTCCGTGAACAATAAATTGACTACTATGGTAAAGTGTTGTGAGCATTCTCTGGGTCAGGGAACCAAACACTGACTTCTATGGTAGAGTGTTGTGATCATGCTCTGCGTCCGAGAACCATACATTGACTTCTATGGTAGAGTGGTGTGATCATGCTCTGCGTCCGAGAACCATACATTGACTTCTATTGTAGAGTGTTGTGATCATGTTCTGCGTCCGAGAACCATACATTGACTTCTATGGTAGAGTGTTGTGAGCATGCTCTGGGTCCGGGAATCATATATTGACTTCTATGGTAAGGTGTTGTGATCATGCTCTGGGTCCAGGAACCATACATTGACTTCTATGGTAGAGTGTTGTGAGAATGCTCTGGGTCCGGGAACCATATATTGACTTCTATGGTAGAGTGTTGTGAGCATGCTCTGGGTCCGGGAACGATACATTGACTTCTATGGTACAGTGTTGTGAGCATGCTCTGGGTCCGGGAACCATACATTGACTTCTATGGTACAGTGTTGTGAGCATGCTCTGGGCCAGGGAACCATACATTGACTTCTATGGTACAGTGTTGTGAGCATGCTCTGGGTCAGGGAACTATACCTTGACTTCTATGGTAGAGATGTTGTGAACTCTGTTTTTGGGCTCCCTCTAGTGGTCACAAGCGGTACTGTGTAGTGTTGTCTTTCTGCAGGTTGGCAGCATCAGCTGGTTCGTTATCCTTGGTTGGTTTTCTATTTAGCTCACCTGGATACTCAGTTCCTTGCCTGCTCTCAATGTATTCAGTGCTCTTCAGATTCCTTGTGACTACCTTGCTCCCAGTCTCTCCAAGACAAGCTAAGTTTTTGTTTGATCATTTTTTGATTATCGGCATTTATTATTTTTTTAGTCCAGCTCGCTAAAATGTGATTTCCTCGCTTGCTGGTTGCTCTAGGGGACTGAGTTTCTCCCCCCACACCGTTAGTTGGTGCGGGGGTTCTTGAAATCTCAGTGTGGATATTTTGTAAGGGTTTTTTACTGACCGCACAGACCCCTTTACTATTTTCTGCTATCTAGTATTAGTGGGCCTCATTTGCTAAATCTGTTTTCACCCCTGTGTATGTGCCTTCCTCTTACCTCACCGTTATTATATGTTGGGGGCTTCTATATCTTTGGGGATTATTTCTCTGGAGGCAAGAGAGGTCTTTCTTTCTCTCTAGGGGTAGTTAGTTCCTCAGGCTGGCTCGAGACGTCTAGGATTTTTAGACACGTTCACCGGCTACTTCTAGTGTGTTTGGATAGGTTCAGATTTGCGGTCAGTCCAGTCTGCCACCTCCCTAGAGCTTGTCCTATGTATGTTACTTAGCTGGAGTAATTTGTGATCCTTAACCACTAAGGATCATAACAGTAGAGCAGGCCTCAAAAGTGTTTAATGCATCGCAGAAGTGGGATAAAAAGAAGACCTGAGTACATTTTTTTTTTTTTTCTCCTCCCGCTTTTCCTTTGCTGCAGTCTGTTTAGCTTCTTTCATCCCCTTGAACTCTGGGTGGTTTTGAGCTCAGCTGCAGACATGAATGTTCAGACTCTGACTTCTAGTGTGGATCATCTGACTGCACGGGTGCAAAGTATTCAGGATTTTGTTATTCATAGCCCTATGTCAGAACCAAAGATACCCATTCCAGAGTTGTTTTCTGGTGATAGATCTAGGTTTCTAAACTTTAAGAATAATTGTAAGTTATTTCTATCTCTGAGACCTCGTTCCTCTGGTGATTCCGCTCAGCAAGTTAAAATTGTTATCTCCTTGTTGCGTGGCGACCCTCAAGATTGGGCTTTCTCTTTGGCGCCAGGAGATCCTGCATTGCTTAATGTAGATGCATTTTTTCTGGCTCTTGGATTGCTTTATGAGGAGCCTAATCTTGAGAATCAGGCAGAAAAAGCATTGCTGGCTATCTCTCAAGGTCAGGATGAAGCAGAGGTGTATTGTCAAAAATTTCGGAAATGGTCGGTGCTTACTCAATGGAATGAGTGTGCCCTGGCTGCAAATTTCAGAGACGGTCTTTCTGAGGCCGTTAAGAATGTTATGGTGGGGTTTCCCACCCCTACAAGTCTGAGTGATTCTATGGCTTTAGCCATTCAGGTTGATCGGCGTTTGCGGGAGCGCAAATCTGCTCATCCTTTGGCGGTATTTTCTGAACCGAGACCTGAGTCTATGCAATGTGACCGATTCTACTCATGTTATCTCAGCATGCTCTAAACGCTTAAAAAAAATCGCTAAACCTGTCACCATTGGTACTATACAGCCTAAATTTATTTTGTCTGTTACTTTGATTTGTTCTTTGTCATCCTACCCGGTTATGGCTTTTGTGGATTCGGGTGCTGCCCTGAATCTGATGGATTTGTCATTTGCCAGGCGCTGTGGTTTTGTCCTGGAGCCTTTGGAATTTCCTATTCCTCTGAGGGGAATTGATGCTACGCCATTGGATGAGAATAAGCCTCAGTATTGGACGCAAATGACCATGTGCATGACTCCCGTACATCAGGAGGTGATTCGCTTTCTTGTTCTGCATAATTTGCATGATGTTGTCGTTTTGGGTCTGCCATGGCTGCAGGCTCATAATCCAGTTTTAGATTGGAAAGCTATGTCTGCGTCAAGTTGGGGTTGCCAGGGAATTCATGGCGATGCTCCGTTGGTGTCTATTGCTTCTTCCACTCCTTCTGAGGTCCCTGAGTTTTTGTCGGACTACCAGGATGTATTTGATGAGCCCAGATTCGGTGCCCTGCCTCCTCATAGGGATTGTGACTGTGCTATAAATTTAATTCCTGGTAGTAAATTCCCTAAGGGACGACTTTTTAATCTGTCTATACCAGAGCATGCCGCGATGCGGAGTTATATAAAGGAGTCTTTGGAGAAGGGACATATTCGCCCATCCTCTTCCCCTCTTGGTGCAGGATTTTTTTTTGTGGCCAAGAAGGACGGTTCTTTGAGACCTTGTATAGATTATCGTCTTCTGAATAAAATCACAGTCAAATTTCAGTATCCTTTGCCATTGTTGTCTGATTTGTTTGCTCGGATTAAGGGTGCCAGTTGGTTCACCAAGATAGATCTCCGTGGTGCGTATAACCTTGTGCGCATTAAGCAGGGAGATGAATGGAAAACAGCATTTAATACGCCTGAAGGCCATTTTGAGTACTTGGTGATGCCTTTTGGACTCTCTAATGCTCCTTCTGTGTTTCAGTCTTTCATGCATGACATCTTCCGAGAATATCTGGATAAATTTATGATTGTTTATCTGGATGACATTTTGGTCTTTTCTGATGATTGGGAGTCCCATGTGAAGCAGGTCAGGATGGTGTTTCAGGTCCTGCGTGCTAATGCTTTATTTGTGAAGGGCTCAAGATGCCTCTTCGGAGTACAGAAGGTCTCCTTTTTGGGTTTTATTTTTTCTCCTTCTACTGTGGAGATGGACCCAGTCAAGGTCCAGGCTATTCATGACTGGACTCAGCCCACGTCTGTTAAGAGTCTTCAGAAGTTCTTGGGTTTTGCTAATTTTTACCGTCGTTTCATCGCTAATTTTTCTAGCGTGGTTAAACCTTTGACGGATTTGACCAAGAAGGGTTCTGATGTGACTAATTGGTCTCCTGCGGCCGTGGAGGCCTTTCGGGAGCTGAAGCACCGGTTTTCTTCAGCTCCAGTCTTATGTCAGCCAGATGTCTCTCTCCCCTTCCAGGTCGAGGTTGATGCTTCTGAGATTGGAGCAGGGGCTGTTTTGTCGCAGAGAAGCTCTGATGGCTCTGTGATGAAACCATGTGCTTTCTTTTCAAGAAAGTTTTCGCCTGCCGAGCGGAATTATGATGTTGGTAATCTGGAGTTGTTGGCTATGAAGTGGGCATTTGAGGAGTGGCGACATTGGCTCGAAGGAGCTAAACATCGTGTGGTGGTCTTGCCTGATCACAAAAATCTGATTTACCTTGAATCTGCCAAGCGCCTGAATCCTAGACAGGCTCGTTGGTCGTTGTTTTTCTCCCGTTTCAACTTCGTGGTCTCATATCTGCCTGGTTCGAAGAACGTGAAAGCTGATGCACTTTCTAGGAGTTTTGTGCCTGACTCTCCGGGAGTTTCTGAGCCGGCTGGTATTCTCAGAGAGGGAGTGATTTCCCCAGATTTGCGACGAGTGCTGCAGAAATTTCAGGCGGATAAACCTGACCGTTGTCCACCAGAGAGACTGTTTGTCCCGGATAGATGGACCAGCAGAGTTATTTCCGAGGTTCATTCTTCGGTGTTGGCGGGTCATCCTGGGATTTTTGGTACCAGAGATTTGGTGGCTAAGTCCTTCTGGTGGCCTTCCTTGTCGCAGGATGTGCGTTCCTTTGTGCAGTCTTGTGGGATTTGTGCTCGGGCTAAGCCTCGCTGTTCTCGTGCCAGCGGTTTGCTTTTGCCTTTGCCTATTCCGAAAAGGCCTTGGACATTTCCATGGATTTTATTTCGGATCTTCCGGTATCTCAGAAAATGTCTGTCATCTGGGTGGTGTGTGATCGTTTTTCCAAGATGGTCCATTTGGTGCCCTTGCCTAAGTTGCCTTCTTCCTCCGATTTGGTTCCTCTATTTTTTCAGAATGTGGTTCGCTTGCACGGCATTCCTGAAAATATTGTGTCTGATAGAGGATCCCAGTTTGTGTCCAGGTTTTGGCGGACTTTTTGTGCTAAGATGGGCATTGATTTGTCTTTTTCGTCGGCCTTCCATCCTCAGACTAATGGCCAAACCGAGCGAACTAATCAGACGTTGGAAACTTATTTGAGATGTTTTGTTTCTGCTGATCAGGATGATTGGGTGACTTTTTTGCCATTGGCCGAGTTTGCCCTTAATAATCGGGCTAGTTCTGCTACTTTGGTTTCGCCTTTTTTCTGCAATTCTGGTTTCCATCCTCGTTTTTCCTCGGGTCAGGTTGAGCCTTCTGACTGTCCTGGGGTGGATTCTGTGGTGGATAGGTTGCAGCAGATTTGGAACCATGTGGTGGACAATTTGAGGTTGTCACAAGAGAAGGCTCAGCGCTTTGCCAACCGCCGCCGCGGTGTGGGTTCCCGACTTCGTGTTGGGGATTTGGTGTGGCTGTCTTCTCGGTATGTTCCTATGAAGGTCTCCTCTCCTAAATTCAAGCCTCGCTTCATCGGTCCTTATAAGATCTTGGAAATCCTTAACCCGGTGTCTTTTCGTTTGGATCTCCCAGCATCGTTTGCCATTCATAATGTGTTCCATAGGTCTTTGTTGCGGAGGTATGTGGTACCTGTGGTTCCTTCTGTTGAGCCTCCTGCTCCGGTGCTGGTCGAGGGCGAATTGGAGTACGTAGTGGAGAAGATTTTGGATTCTCGTATCTCTAGACGGAGGCTTCAGTATTTGGTGAAGTGGAAGGGCTATGGTCAGGAGGATAATTCCTGGGTTGTCGCCTCTGATGTTCATGCGGCCGATTTGGTTCGTGCCTTCCACGCGGCTCGTCCTGATCGCCCTGGGGGTCTTGATGAGGGTTCGGTGACCCCTCCTCAAGGGGGGGGTACTGTTGTGAACTCTGTTTTTGGGCTCCCTCTAGTGGTCACAAGCGGTACTGTGTAGTGTTGTCTTTCTGCAGGTTGGCAGCATCAGCTGGTTCGTTATCCTTGGTTGGTTTTCTATTTAGCTCACCTGGATACTCAGTTCCTTGCCTGCTATCAATGTATTCAGTGCTCTTCAGATTCCTTGTGACTACCTTGCTCCCAGTCTCTCCAAGACAAGCTAAGTTTTTGTTTGATCATTTTTTGATTATCAGCATTTATTATGTTTTTAGTCCAGCTCGCTAAAATGTGATTTCCTCGCTTGCTGGTTGCTCTAGGGGACTGAGTTTCTCCCCCCACACCGTTAGTTGGTGCGGGGGTTCTTGAAATCTCAGTGTGGATATTTTGTAAGGGTTTTTTACTGACCGCACAGACCCCTTTACTATTTTCTGCTATCTAGTATTAGTGGGCCTCATTTGCTAAATCTGTTTTCACCCCTGTGTATGTGCCTTCCTCTTACCTCACCGTTATTATATGTTGGGGGCTTCTATATCTTTGGGGATTACTTCTCTGGAGGCAAGAGAGGTCTTTCTTTCTCTCTAGGGGTAGTTAGTTCCTCAGGCTGGCTCGAGACGTCTAGGATTTTTAGACACGTTCACCGGCTACTTCTAGTGTGTTTGGATAGGTTCTGATTTGCGGTCAGTCCAGTCTGCCACCTCCCTAGAGCTTGTCCTATGTATGTTACTTAGCTGGAGTAATTTGTGATCCTCAACCACTAAGGATCATAACAAGAGTGTTGTGAGCATGCTCTAGGTGCGATAACCAAACATTGACTTCTATGGTGGAATGTTGTGAGCATGATCTGGGTCCGGGAACCATACATGGACTTCTGTGAGAGAGTGTAGAGAACATACTCTGGGTCAGAGAACCATACATTGATATCTGTGGGAGAGTGCAGAGAGTATGCTATGGGTCAAAACACCATATATTGACTTCTATGGTAAAGTGATGTGAGCATGCTCTGGGTTCGGAACCATACAGTGACTTCTATGGTAGAGTGTTGTGAGCATGCTCTGGCTCAGGGAACCAAACATTGACTTCTGTGGTAGAGTGTTGTGAGCATGCTCTGGGTCCGGGGACCATAAATTGACTTCTGTGGTAGAGTGAGCATGCTCTGGGTCAGGGAACCATACATTGACTTCTATGGTAAAGTGTTGTGAGCATGCTCTGGGTCCGGGAACTATACATTGACTTCTACGGTAGAGTGTTGTGAGCATGCTCTGGGTTCGGGAACCATATATTGACTTCTATGGTAGAGTTTTGCGAGTATGTCCTGGGTCCGAGAACGATATATTGACTTCTATGGGAGAGTGTAGGGAGCATGCTCTGGGTCATAGGATCATAGACTGACATCTATGGGAAGATTTTCTGAGCATGCTCTGGGTCCAAGGACCGTACATTAACTTCTATAGCAGAGCGTTGTGAACATGCTCTGAGTCCAAAAACTATTAATTGATTCATATGGAAGTGTTGTGAGCATGCTTTGGATACTAGAACCATATACTGACTTCTTTGGTAAACTGTTGTGAGCAGGCTATGGGTTTAAGAGCAATTCGCTGACTTCTATGGGAGAGTTTTGGGAGAATGCTTTATGTTCTGGAACCATACACTGACTTCTATGGGGGAACATTGTGAGCAGGCTCTGTGTCCTAAAACCGTAGACTGACTACTATGAGAGAGTACTGTGGGCATACTCTGGGTCCAAGAACCATACATTGACTTAATTGGGAAATTCTTGTGAGCATGCTCTGGGACCAAGAACCGTGCACTGACTGACTATGGGAGAGTGTTGTGAGCATGCTCTGTTTTAGAATCATACACTGACATCTATGGGAGATATGTGAGTAGGCTCTGAGTTTGAGAGCAATACAGTGTCCTCTATGGGAAATAGACTCTTGATCTGAGAGCCATACTTTAACTTCTATGGGATAGTGTTGTGAGCATGCTCTGATTCCTAGATCCATACATTAACTCCTATGGAAGAGTGCTGTGAGCATGCTTTGATTCCTAGAACCGTACATTAACTCCTATGGGAGAGTGTTGTGAGCATGCTCTGATTCCTAGATCCATACCTTATCTTCTATGGGAGAGTGTTGTGATTTAGCTCTGTGTCTAAGGCTAGGTTCACATTGCGTCAAGTACATGGCGTTAAACGGATCCGTTAATCGCATGTACAGAAAAAGGATCCAATTTGTCGAAAAATAGGCATCACGTTATCGCTTGCGTTAACGCTTGTGACCGCGTTTTTCTCATTTGGATGTACGTTCGCGATGTATGCGTTCGTCTGCGTTTGTCACTGTCAATAAAGTTATTTATTTTTTTTTTTTTTCTCCTTTAGTCATCGTCGGGGTGTGGGTGCAGACTCATTCTCCATTTTGAAAGCATTGAGTGAACTTCTGCTAGCAAGATGTTTGTGTCTGAGCTCGTTCGATTTCGCTTGATGCGGTTGCGACTTCGTCAGAGAAAGCGTAGTTCGCAAAGGAGATATTGGATCCACGAAGTTAATTTCTTGCGGAATTAAAAATGTCTGCCATGTACCTTTGTGGGTTTTGCCTGCTTTTTTGGGGGGGGCCTAGTAGCCTCGGGCTCCGAAGACTCCTATTTGCAATAAAAACATGATTATACACGTGCTTAGCTCAATACACTGGAGTTTCACACACATTTTTGTGGTTTTTTAAAGTGCAAGCCTACCGACTGAGAAGAAAAAACCGCAGACACGCTGCTGCTGCTGCTTCCCTCACTATCCGACATCTGCAACAAAGCAATACATTTTTAGTACACACACATCCGTCGGACAATACAGACTCCCATGATGTATACAGAGATATATATATATACAAATGTACTTACATTTCCTGTGATCTCTTGCAACACACTTTCTCTCTGACGTGCAGGAGGCCTCAGGAAAAATGTGTGCTTGGGACATTAATGGCCGAAATCATGTTTCCTGTCACATGACCACATGGACCACCCTCAAACGCTATTAAAACGTATGGTTCGATTTGGAATTTTTTCAAGATTTGCGTCTGGATGCGTTCGCCATAGCCATCAATGGCAGAATTAACGCTTCCGTTAGTATTGCGTTAGCTTGGCCGGACCCGAAAACGCTGCAAGCCGCGTTCCAAGGTCCGTCAGAAAAAAAACGTTATGTGACTAACGCATGCCAATTTTGGCATGCGTCACGATGCGTCAGACAATGCAAGTCTATGGCCGCGTTAGTATGTGCGTTATAAAGCGTTTTGAGTACTTAAAAACGTGTCCGTTAGACGGACTCACCTAGCGCAATGTGAACCTAGCCTAAGAGCTATACACTGATATCTGTTGGAAATTCTTGTGAGCATGCTCTAGGTCCAAGAAGCATGCACTGACTTCTGTGGGAGAGTGTTGGGAGAATGTTCTGTGTCCTAGAACCATACATAGAATTCTATGGGAGAGCATGGTGAGCAGGCTCTGTGTCCTAGAATCATATACTGACTTATATTGGAAAGTGCTGCGAGCATGCTCTGGGTCCAAGAATCATACATTGACTTTGTTGGGAGAGAGTTCTGGGCTTGCTCTGGGTCTCAGAACCATACACTGACTTCTATGGGAGAGTGTAGTGAGCATGCTCTGAGTCCGAGAGCCATATATTGACTTGTATGGGAGACTGCTGTGAGCATGCTTTGCATCCTATACTCATACATCGACTTTGTGTCATACACAGTAATGGCTGTGCAGGGAGTGGGGGAGGTTCCTGGACCATCCTCTATATTTGGGTGGGCTGCGCAGTGAGGACAATCTGTGGTCTGAGGCTTTGGGGTGATCGTTGTGATGCGCAGAGGACGTGGCTCAGCAGCTGTCAGGACACTCGTGGCCTTTTCCATGTAATATACGGGCAGCAGCCGGTTCATTAATGAATACGGAGATTTTATGGCCCCTGATAGGCAGGTGTCAGACATTGCAGTCTCCAGCCGAGGCCATAAACACAAGTGATGGTTCCTAAGAACCCGAGGAGTCAGGATGACGCAGAGTGGGGTAATGGCAGGTCTGAATGGTGCCAAGGAGCCTTAGTCACATATATGACATCGGGGGACAGTGAACACAAGAGCCAGGGCTAATCACTGACTGCGGTGTCCACATGAATAGTACACCTGATAGACCAAGCATTGTGTCAGCCAACAGGTGTGGCCAAGTGTGTGACAGCTCAGTGTTATCATAGGGACAGAGGAGAGTGTGTGACAGCTCAGTGTTATCATAGGGACACGGGAGTGTGTGTGACAGCTCAGTGTTATCATAGGGACAGAGGAGTGTGTGTGACAGCTCAGTGATATCATAGGGACAGGGGAGTGTGTGTGACAGCTCAGTGTTATCATAGGGACACGAGAGTGTGTGTGACAGCTCAGTGTTATCATAGGGACAGGGGAGTGTGTGTGACAGCTCAGTGTTATCATAGGGACACGAGAGTGTGTGTGACAGCTCAGTGTTATCATAGGGACAGGGGAGTGTGTGTGACAGCTCAGTGATATCATAGGGACAGAGGAGTGTGTGTGACAGCTCAGTGTTATCATAGGGACACGAGAGTGTGTGTGACAGCTCAGTATTATCATAGGGACACGGGAGTGTGTGTGACAGCTCAGTGTTATCATAGGGACAGGGGAGTGTGTGACAGCTCAGTGATATCATAGGGACAGGGGAGTGTGTGTGACAGCTCAGTGTTATCATAGGGACAGGGGAGTGTGTGACAGCTCAGTGATATCATAGGGACAGGGGAGTGTGTGTGACAGCTCAGTGTTATCATAGGGACACGAGAGTGTGTGTGACAGCTCAGTGTTATCATAGGGACAGGGGAGTGTGTGTGACAGCTCAGTGTTATCATAGGGACACGAGAGTGTGTGTGACAGCTCAGTGTTATCATAGGGACAGGGGAGTGTGTGTGACAGCTCAGTGTTATCATAGGGACATGAGAGTGTGTGTGACAGCTCAGTGTTATCATAGGGACAGGGGAGTGTGTGACAGCTCAGTGATATCATAGGGACAGGGGAGTGTGTGTGACAGCTCAGTGTTATCATAGGGACACGAGAGTGTGTGTGACAGCTCAGTGTTATCATAGGGACAGGGGAGTGTGTGTGACAGCTCAGTGTTATCATAGGGACACGAGAGTGTGTGTGACAGCTCAGTGTTATCATAGGGACAGGGGAGTGTGTGTGACAGCTCAGTGATATCATAGGGACAGAGGAGTGTGTGTGACAGCTCAGTGTTATCATAGGGACACGAGAGTGTGTGTGACAGCTCAGTGTTATCATAGGGACAGGGGAGTGTGTGTGACAGCTCAGTGTTATCATAGGGACACGAGAGTGTGTGTGACAGCTCAGTGTTATCATAGGGACAGAGGAGTGTGTGTGACAGCTCAGTGTTATCATAGGGACATGAGAGTGTGTGTGACAGCTCAGTGTTATCATAGGGACAGGGGAGTGTGTGACAGCTCAGTGATATCATAGGGACAGGGGAGTGTGTGTGACAGCTCAGTGTTATCATAGGGACAGAGGAGTGTGTGTGACAGCTCAGTGTTATCATAGGGACATGAGAGTGTGTGTGACAGCTCAGTGTTATCATAGGGACAGGGGAGTGTGTGACAGCTCAGTGATATCATAGGGACAGGGGAGTGTGTGTGACAGCTCAGTGTTATCATAGGGACACGAGAGTGTGTGTGACAGCTCAGTGTTATCATAGGGACAGGGGAGTGTGCGTGACAGCTCAGTGTTATCATAGGGACACGAGAGTGTGTGTGACAGCTCAGTGTTATCATAGGGACAGGGGAGTGTGTGTGACAGCTCAGTGATATCATAGGGACAGAGGAGTGTGTGTGACAGCTCAGTGTTATCATAGGGACACGAGAGTGTGTGTGACAGCTCAGTATTATCATAGGGACACGGGAGTGTGTGTGACAGCTCAGTGATATCATAGGGACAGGGGAGTGTGTGTGACAGCTCAGT
Source organism: Ranitomeya variabilis (assembly GCF_051348905.1). Taxonomy (NCBI): domain Eukaryota; kingdom Metazoa; phylum Chordata; class Amphibia; order Anura; family Dendrobatidae; genus Ranitomeya; species Ranitomeya variabilis. The sequence goes on from NC_135236.1 coordinate 48,026,951, forward strand.
GTTATCATAGGGACAGGGGAGTGTGTGTGACAGCTCAGTGTTATCATAGGGACACGGGAGTGTGTGTGACAGCTCAGTGTTATCATAGGGACAGGGGAGTGTGTGTGACAGCTCAGTGATATCATAGGGACAGAGGAGTGTGTGTGACAGCTCAGTGTTATCATAGGGACACGAGAGTGTGTGTGACAGCTCAGTATTATCATAGGGACAGAGGAGTGTGTGTGACAGCTCAGTGATATCATAGGGACAGGGGAGTGTGTGTGACAGCTCAGTGTTATCATAGGGACAGGGGAGTGTGTGTGACAGCTCAGTGATATCATAGGGACAGGGGAGTGTGTGTGACAGCTCAGTGTTATCATAGGGACACGGGAGTGTGTGTGACAGCTCAGTGTTATCATAGGGACAGAGGAGTGTGTGTGACAGCTCAGTGTTATCATAGGGACAGGGGAGTGTGTGTGACAGCTCAGTGTTATCATAGGGACAGGGGAGTGTGTGTGACAGCTCAGTGTTATCATAGGGACACGAGAGTGTGTGTGACAGCTCAGTGTTATCATAGGGACAGAGGAGTGTGTGTGACAGCTCAGTATTATCATAGGGACAGGGGAGTGTGTGTGACAGCTCAGTGTTATCATAGGGACAGGGGAGTGTGTGTGACAGCTCAGTGTTATCATAGGGACAGAGGAGAGTGTGTGACAGCTCAGTGTTATCATAGGGACAGGGGAGTGTGTGTGACAGCTCAGTGTTATCATAGGGACACGAGAGTGTGTGTGACAGCTCAGTATTATCATAGGGACAGGGGAGTGTGTGTGACAGCTCAGTGATATCATAGGGACAGGGGAGTGTGTGTGACAGCTCAGTGTTATCATAGGGACAGGGGAGTGTGTGTGACAGCTCAGTATTATCATAGGGACAGAGGAGAGTGTGTGACAGCTCAGTGTTATCATAGGGACAGGGGAGTGTGTGTGACAGCTCAGTGTTATCATAGGGACAGAGGAGAGTGTGTGACAGCTCAGTGTTATCATAGGGACAGGGGAGTGTGTGTGACAGCTCAGTGTTATCATAGGGACAGAGGAGTGTGTTTGAAAGCTCAGTGTTATCATAGGGACAGGGGAGTGTGTGTGACAGCTCAGTGTTATCATAGGGACAGGGGAGTGTGTGTGACAGCTCAGTGTTATCATAGGGACACGAGAGTGTGTGTGACAGCTCAGTGTTATCATAGGGACAGGGGAGTGTGTGACAGCTCAGTGTTATCATAGGGACACGGGAGTGTGTGACAGCTCAGTGTTATCATAGGGACAGGGGAGTGTGTGTGACAGCTCAGTGTTATCATAGGGACAGGGGAGTGTGTGTGACAGCTCAGTGTTATCATAGGGACACGAGAGTGTGTGTGACAGCTCAGTGTTATCATAGGGACAGGGGAGTGTGTGTGACAGCTCAGTGTTATCATAGGGACACGGGAGTGTGTGTGACAGCTCAGTGTTATCATAGGGACACGGGAGTGTGTGTGACAGCTCAGTATTATCATAGGGACAGAGGAGTGTGTGTGACAGCTCAGTGTTACCATAGGGACAGGGGAGTGTGTGTGACAGCTCAGTGTTATCATAGGGACACGGGAGTGTGTGTGACAGCTCAGTGTCATCATAGGGACACGGGAGTGTGTGACAGCTCAGTGTTATCATAGGGACACGAGAGAGTGTGTGACAGCTCAGTGTTACCATAGGGACAGGGGAGTGTGTGTGACAGCTCAGTATTATCATAGGGACAGAGGAGTGTGTGTGACAGCTCAGTGTTATCATAGGGACAGGGGAGTGTGTGTGACAGCTCAGTGTTATCATAGGGACACGGGAGTGTGTGTGACAGCTCAGTGTTATCATAGGAACAGTGTACTGTTACGGTGGCATCTGTTGTCTGTTACATTGTTACCGTGGCATCTGTGGCTGTTACATAGTTACCGTGACATCTGTGGCTGGTACATTGTTATGGTGACATCTGTGGCTGGTACATTGTTATGGTGGCATCTGTGGCTGGTATATTGTTATGGTGCCATCTGTGACTGGTACACTGTTATGGTGACATCTGTGGCTGGTACATTGTCATGGTGACATCTGTGGCTGATACACTGTTATGGTGACATCTGTGGCTGGTACATTGTTATGATGACATCTGTGGCTGGTACACTGTTATGGTGACATCTGTGGCTGGTACACTGTTATGATGACATCTGTGGCTGGTACACTGTTATGGTGACATCTGTGGCTGGTACACTGTTATGATGACATCTGTGGCTGGTACACTGTTATGGTGGCATCTGTGGCTGGTACATTGTTATGGTGACATCTGTGGTTGGTACACTGTTATGGTGACATCTGTGGCTGGTACACTGTTATGGTGCTATCTGTGGCTGGTACATTGTTATGGTGCCATCTGTGACTGGTACATTGTTATGGTGCCATCTGTGACTGGTACATTGTTATGGTGCCATCTGTGGATGATCCACTGTTATGGTGACATCTGTGGATGATCCACTGTTATGGTGACATCTGTGGCTGGTACATTGTTATGGTGACATCTGTGGCTGGTACACTGTTATGGTGCCATCTGTGGCTGGTACACTGTTATGGTGGCATCTGTGGCTGGTACATTGTTATGGTGCCATCTGTGGCTGGTACACTGTTATGGTGCCATCTGTGGCTGGTACACTGTTATGGTGACATCTGTGGTTGGTACACTGTTATGGTGCTATCTGTGGCTGGTACATTGTTATGGTGACATCTGTGGCTGGTACATTGTTATGGTGACATCTGTGGCTGGTACACTGTTATAGTGCCATCTGTGGCTGGTACATTGTTATGGTGACATCTGTGGCTGGTACACTGTTATGGTGGCATCTGTGGCTGGTACATTGTTATGGTGCCACATGTGGCTGGTACACTGTTATGGTGACATCTGTGGCTGGTACACTGTTATGGTGACATCTGTGGTTGGTACACTGTTATGGTGACATCTGTGGTTGGTACACTGTTATGGTGCTAGCTGTGGCTGGTACATTGTTATGGTGACATCTGTGGCTGGTACATTGTTATGGTGCCATCTGTGGCTGGTACACTGTTATGGTGCCATCTGTGGCTGGTACACTGTTATGGTGCCATCTGAGACTGGTACATTGTTATGGTGCCATCTGTGACTGGTACATTGTTATGGTGCCATCTGTGACTGGTACATTGTTATGGTGGTATCTGTGGCTGGTACATTGTTATGGTGGTATCTGTGGCTGGTACATTGTTATGGTGGCATCTGTGGCTGGTACACTGTTATGGTGACATCTGTGGCTGGTACATTGTTGTGGTGCCATCTGTGGCTGGTACACTGTTATGGTGGCATCTGTAGCTGGTACACTGTTATGGTGACATCTGTGGCTGGTACATTGTTGTGGTGCCATCTGTGGCTGGTACACTGTTATGATGGCATCTGTGGCTGGTACATTGTTATGGTGCCATCTGTGGCTGGTACACTGTTATGGTGCCATCTGTGGCTGGTACATTGTTATGGTGACATCCGTGGCTGGTACATTGTTATGGTGACATCTGTGGCTGGTACACTGTTATAGTGCCATCTGTAGCTGGTACATTGTTATGGTGACATCTGTGGCTGGTACACTGTTATGGTGGCATCTGTGGCTGGTACATTGTTATGGTGCCACATGTGGCTGGTACACTGTTATGGTGACATCTGTGGCTGGTACACTGTTATGGTGGCATCTGTGGCTGGTACATTGTTATGGTGCCATCTGTGGCTGGTACACTGTTATGATGCCATCTGTGGCTGGTACATTGTTATGGTGCCACATGTGGCTGGTACACTGTTATGGTGCCATCTGTGGCTGGTACACTGTTATGGTGGCATCTGTGGCTGGTACATTGTTATGGTGCCATCTGTGGCTGGTACACTGTTATGGTGCCATCTGTGGCTGGTACACTGTTATGGTGACATCTGTGGTTGGTACACTGTTATGGTGACATCTGTGGTTGGTACACTGTTATGGTGCTATCTGTGGCTGGTACATTGTTATGGTGACATCTGTGGCTGGTACATTGTTATGGTGACATCTGTGGCTGGTACATTGTTATGGTGCCATCTGTGGCTGGTACACTGTTATGGTGCCATCTGAGACTGGTACATTGTTATGGTGCCATCTGTGACTAGTACATTGTTATGGTGGTATCTGTGGCTGGTACATTGTTATGGTGGCATCTGTGGCTGGTACATTGTTATGGTGGCATCTGTGGCTGGTACACTGTTATGGTGCCATCTGAGACTAGTACACCGTTATGGTGACATCTGTGGCTGGTACACTGTTATGGTGACAACTGTGGCTGGTACATTGTTATGGTGGCATCTGTGGCTGGTACACTGTTATGATGACATCTGTGGCTGGTACACTGTTATGGTGACATCTGTGGCTGGTACATTGTTATGATGACATCTGTGGCTGGTACACTGTTATGGTGACATCTGTGGCTGGTACACTGTTATGATGACATCTGTGGCTGGTACACTGTTATGGTGACATCTGTGGCTGGTACATTGTTATGGTGACATCTGTGGCTGGTACACTGTTATGGTGACATCTGTGGCTGGTACATTGTTATGGTGACATCTGTGGCTGGTACACTGTTATGGTGACATCTGTGGCTGGTACACTGTTATGATGACATCTGTGGCTGGTACACTGTTATGATGACATCTGTGGCTGGTACACTGTTATGGTGACATCTGTGGCTGGTACATTGTTATGGTGACATCTGTGGCTGGTACACTGTTATGGTGACATCTGTGGCTGGTACACTGTTATGGTGCCATCTGTGGCTGGTATATTGTTATGGTGCCATCTGTGGCTTGTACATTGTTATGGTGGCATCTGTGGCTGGTACATTGTTATGGTGACATCTGTGGCTGGTACACTGTTATGATGACATCTGTGGCTGGTATATTGTTATGATGGCATCTGTGGCTTGTACACTGTTATGGTGCCATCTGTGGCTGGTACATTGTTATGGTGGCATCTGTGGCTGGTATATTGTTACGGTGACATTTGGTTTGTCAGTGAAGGACGCTGGTTGAAGACGGCAAATGTCGCCATGAACCACACTGAATGTATAATTCCTGTATAAGAGGAGGCCGAGGTCGCCATAGCAACCATGAACAATAACACAGGCCCTCGGGTAGATGCAGTGGTCACAAGGCCGTACAGAAGGCCGGGGCCGACAGTCACACACACTGGTCACTCATGGAGGAATCTGTGCTGTGCTATCCATAGATATGTAACAGATTCGGAGAAAACTCCATCACCCCCATAATACAGACGTTGCTAAGGCCGGTGTGTGTCTGGTTACTAGGAAACCGGCAGAGACTGTGGTCACGGGGCAGGAAGTCATCGAAAGCAGAAAACCCACAGAACGTCACAGCAGCACCTCACCCGCTCCCCACCACCGACTGTACCGATCACGACCCCCCGACATGACATCCACCGAAAACTGCTGAATATCTGCACACCACAAGGAACTCATACAGCACCATGCATATACAGTGGGTACGGAAAGTATTCAGACCCCTTTACATTTTTCACTCTTTGTTTTATTGCAGCCATTTGGTAAATTCAAAAAAGTTCATTTTTTTCACATTAATGTACACTCTGCTCCCCATCTTGACTGAAAAAAGCAGAAATGCAGAAATTTTTGCAAATTTATTAAAAAAGAAAAACTGAAATCTCTCATAGTCATAAGTATTCAGACCCTTTGCTCAGACACTCATATGTAAGTAACATGCTGTCCATTTCCTTGTGATACTCCATGAGATGGTTCTACTCCTTCATTGGAGTCCAACTGTGTGTAATTAAACTGATAGGACTTGATTTGGAAAGGCGCACACTTGTCTATATAAGACGTCACAGCTCACAGTGCATGTCAGACCAAATGAGAATCATGAGGTCAAAGGAACTGGCCAAGGAGCTCAGAGACAGAATTGTGGCAAGGCACTGATCTGGCCAAGGTTACAACAGAATTTCTGCAGTACTCAAGATTCCTAAGAGCATAGTGGCCTCCATAATCCTTAAATGGAAGAAGTTTGGGACCACCAGAAGTCTTCCTAGACCCGGCCTGTCACGGAGTCCTACTCCGGTACCACACAATCAACAGAGCCAGCGAAGAGTGAACAATCCCAAGACCTTTATTTAGGCAAAAATACGAAAGGTCCACATACGATCCACCACACAAAGGAAAAAATAGTCCAGAACACGAATGCAGATCAGTAACAGGATAAAAGTCCAACAATCCAGCAGACAGAGGATAGCATAGTCCATATACTCTTTCATCATTCCACACAGGACTGATCTGTCTCACCGCCTCATTCACAGGTCAGGAGGGGGAAGGTCTCAGGGGCTCATTGTTTCAACAAGCTAGGTCAACATGTAATTTACATACAATACAGTACTGTGGGGACTGATATCAGATAGCAGCAACAGCCATTCATCAATTAGCAAATAACTCCTTCTACAAGAGAACACCATGAAAATGAGTAAAATAGAAATATACACAAAAATGATACCCACATAGCATATCACACCATCACAACCTCTCCCCCCTCATATTAAGTGAGCATGCTATTAGGTCTACACAGACCTCTGGCCTGCTCACTTTAGTCCACATTGCCCAATAGTTTATAGTTCCTTGTACAGTGGCAGGGGTTGCAATAATCATGAGCACTTGTCCATAAATCCAGGGTCCTGGCTTTATGGTCATACCAGGCTTTTTGACTGGACTGGGCCGTTCGTTGATGTTTATTAGCCAAGGTAGCTAGCTGGGCGAGACAGTCTTTGAACTCTAGAACGTAGGGAATGATGGGCGTTCCGGTATCTGCAATATCTCCCTCCAATTGTTCTTTCAGAAGGGTGAGAGGCCCATGGACCTTCTGCTCCCACAAAATGACTTTGTAACTCCCCAATGTCATTTCCAAGGAGGATATGTGCAGGAAGTCCTCCCATAACTCCAATCCAACACAGTTTTTCTCCAAAACCATAATCCAAACGTACTAAAACTCGCTGTATATATTTGCGGACCACACCCCCCCCCCCCCCCCCCCCGCCAGGACAATGGGAATTCCCGGCCCTGGTGAATTGCCTCGGGTGGAACAACACGGGGGTCAGCGATAGTCAGGAATGCCCCCGTGTCTCTAAATCCTGACACTTTGTATCCATCAGTTAAGACATCCTGCAGGTGGCAATGCCGTTGCTCTGTATTTCTGATGGACAAAGGCCGGAGTCCGTACACTCCAGGAGGGGTATCTATGGTGCCGTGGTCCACTCTGGTGGAGGTGGTGGTAGCTCTTCCTCAGGCAGGATGGAGTGTACAGGATGCACTGGACGAGGTGGGGCTGCGTGGGGCTCCCTCCGAATCCTTGAGGGACAGCCAGACTGCAAATGTCCAGGTTGCCCACACCCATAACATCTCCTCTCTGTGATACCCCCAGGTCGTGGTCGGAACTGTTGGGGACCAGGATTGTGAGGCGTGATTGTCATCGGCTTGCGACTAGGTGGGAGGGCAGTGTCAGGACTCTGAACATTTTTTACCTTTTGTGCATTACTGTCCTTTTCCAAGATGGCGTCTTTGGTCTCATGTGCACTGTGTCTTCCTGCTATAAAACTCCACCCCAACCTTCAGTCTGTGCTAGAGTATTCTGCCTTGCATCCAGCTCCTGACCTCTGATTACTCCCTGGCTATACACCTGCTTGTTGTGAATTTGGATTCTGGGCTCCCCCGGTGGCCGCTTGTGGAATTGGACTTGTCATCCTCTTTCCTGTTTCACCTGATTCCATCAGTAGTGGGTGTCGCTATTTAAGCTCATTTCTCTGGTGGTTTCTTGCCGGTCAACAATGTTATCTGATGCCTCTCAGTGCTTGTTCCTGCTTCTGACAACTACTAGATAAGTTGGACTTTTGTCCATGTTTTGTTTTGCCTATTTGTTCCAGTTCACAGCTGAAGTTTTGTTACTGTGTCTGGAAAGCTCTCGTGGATCAGGGATTGCTACTCTGGCGTTATGAGTTAATGCCAGAGTTTAAGGTAATCTCTGGATGGTGTTTTGTTAGTGTTTTTCTGCTGACCATGAAAGTATACTATCTGTCTTCTGCTATCTAGTAAGCGGACCTCAAATTTGCTAAGACTATTTTCCTGCTGCGTTTGTTGTTTCATCTGAACTCACCGTCATTATATGTGGGGGGCTACTGTCTTCTTGGGAATATTTCTCTAGAGGTGAGCCAGGTCTTATATTTCCCTCTGCTAGCTATTTAGGTCTTAGGCCAGAGCTGGGCATCTAGCGATAAATAGGAAATGCTACCTGGCTATTTCTAGTTGCGCGGCAGGCTTAGTTCATGGTCAGTATAGTTCCATCTTCCGAGAGCTTGTCCCTCTATAGGCTTGCTATGATCTCTGCCTGCAGAGATCATGACAGTTTGACCGGCCACTAAAGTGTTAAAGACCCAGGTTGAGAAAGAAGTCTGCTGGAATTTTTTTTTTTTTTTTTTTTTTTTCTTCCTCCAGTCTGCCTTGCTGCAGTCTTTTTTCTCTCCCTCCTCCTAATCTCTGTATGCTCTGTGTGCACCTGACAATAATGGATCTCCAGAGTGTAACTGCGGGTTTGAATAATCTCATCACGAAAGTACAAAATTTACAAGATTTTGTGGTACATGCTCCGGTATCTGAGCCGAGAATTCCTTTGCCGGAGTTCTTCACAGGGAATAGAGCTAGCTTCCAGAATTTCCGAAATAATTGTAAGCTTTATTTGTCCCTGAAGTCTCGTTTAGCTGGAGACCCTGCTCAGCAGGTTAGGATTGTGATTTCCTTGCTCAGGGGTGACCCTCAAGATTGGGCCTTCTCATTGCCAGCAGGGGATCCTGCGTTACGCGATGTGGATGCGTTTTTTCTGGCCTTGGGCTTGCTTTATGAGGAACCTCATTTGGAACTTCAGGCAGAAAAAACTTTGATGGCACTATCTCAGGGGCAAGACGAAGCTGAAGTTTTCTGCCAAAAATTCCGTAAATGGTCTGTGCTTACTCAGTGGAATGAGTGCGCCTTGGCGGCAACTTTCAGAGAAGGTCTCTCTGATGCCGTTAAGGATGTTATGGTGGGGTTCCCTTTGCCTGCAGGTCTGAATGAGTCCATGACAATGGCTATTCAGATTGATAGGCGTCTGCGGGAGCGCAAACCGGTGCACCATCTGGCGGTGTCTATGGAAAAGACGCCAGAAAGTATGCAGTGTGATAGAATTCTGTCCAGGAGCGAGCGACAGAATTTTAGACGGAAGAATGGATTGTGTTTCTATTGTGGGGATTCTACTCATGTTATATCGGCATGTTCTAGGCGTACAAAGAAGCTTGATAAGTCTGTTTCCATTGGCACCATTCAGTCTAAGTTTATTTTGTCTGTAACCCTGATTTGCTCTTTGTCATCCATTGCCACGGACGCCTATGTTGACTCTGGCGCCGCTCTGAGTCTTATGGATTGGTCCTTTGCCAATCGTTGTGGTTTTGATTTAGAGCCTTTGGAGACTCTTATTCCTCTGAAGGGGATTGACTCCACCCCATTGGCTAATAATAAACCACAATACTGGACACAAGTAACCATGCGTATCAATCCGGATCACCAGGAGATTATTCGTTTCCTGGTACTGTATAATTTACATGACGATGTGGTACTGGGATTGCCATGGTTGCAGTCTCACAACCCAGTCTTGGACTGGAGAGCAATGTCTGTGTTGAGCTGGGGATGTAAGGGTATTCATGGGGACGTACCTTTGGTTTCTATTTCGTCGTCCATTCCCTCTGAAGTCCCTGAGTTCCTTTCTGATTATCAAGACGTCTTTGACGAACCCAAGCTTGGGTCGTTACCTCCGCACCGTGAGTGCGATTGTGCCATAGATTTGATACCGGGTTGTAAATATCCAAAGGGTCGTTTGTTTAATTTGTCTGTGCCGGAACATGCTGCTATGCGGGAATATATAAAGGAGTCTTTGGAAAAGGGACATATTCGTCCATCTTCTTCTCCCTTGGGAGCTGGGTTTTTCTTTGTCTCAAAAAAAGACGGCTCTTTGAGACCATGTATTGATTATCGGCTTCTGAATAAGATCACTGTTAAGTATCAATACCCATTGCCATTGCTTACTGATTTGTTTGCTCGTATAGAGGGTGCTAAGTGGTTCTCTAAAATTGATCTTCGTGGGGCGTATAATTTGGTGCGGATCAGGCAGGGGGATGAGTGGAAGACCGCATTTAATACGCCCGAGGGCCACTTTGAGTATTTGGTCATGCCTTTTGGTCTTTCTAATGCCCCTTCAGTTTTCCAGTCTTTTATGCATGATATTTTCCGCGATTTTCTGGATAAATTTATGATAATATATCTGGATGATATTCTGATTTTTTCTGATGACTGGGACTCTCATGTCCAGCAGGTCAGGAGAGTTTTTCAGGTTCTGCGGTCTAATTCTTTATGTGTGAAGGGGTCTAAGTGCGTTTTTGGAGTCCAGAAAATTTCCTTTTTGGGGTATATTTTTTCTCCCTCTTCCATTGAGATGGATCCCGTCAAGGTGCAAGCTATTTGTGACTGGACTCAGCCCTCCTCTCTTAAGGGTCTTCAGAGATTTTTGGGCTTTGCCAACTTTTACCGCCGATTTATTGCTGGTTTTTCGGATGTCGTTAAACCACTGACTGATTTGACCAGACAAGGCGCTGATGTTGCTAATTGGTCCCCTCATGCTGTAGAGGCCTTTCAGGAGCTTAAGCGCCGTTTTGCCTCTGCCCCTGTGTTGCGTCAGCCTGATGTGAATCTGCCTTTTCAGGTTGAGGTTGACGCTTCGGAGATCGGAGCTGGGGCAGTGTTGTCGCAGAAAGGTTCCGACTGCTCCGTCATTAGGCCTTGTGCTTTCTTTTCTCGCAAATTTTCGCCCGCAGAGCGGAATTATGATGTTGGGAATCGGGAGCTTTTGGCCATGAAGTGGGCGTTTGAGGAGTGGCGCCATTGGCTCGAGGGGGCTAGGCATCAGGTGGTGGTATTGACTGACCACAAAAATTTGATTTATCTTGAGACTGCCAGACGCCTGAATCCTAGACAGGCGCGCTGGTCTTTGTTTTTTTCTCGCTTTAATTTTGTGGTGTCATACCTACCGGGTTCTAAGAATGTTAAGGCAGATGCCCTTTCTAGGAGTTTTGACCCGGACTCTCCTGGTAATTCTGAACCCACAGGTATCCTTAGGGAGGGAGTAATTTTGTCGGCCGTTTCTCCTGATCTGCGGCGGTCCTTGCAAGAGTTTCAGGCGGATAGACCGGATCGTTGTCCGCCTGATAGACTGTTTGTTCCGGATGATTGGACCAGCAGAGTCATCTCTGAGGTACATTCTTCTGCATTGGCAGGTCATCCCGGAATTTTTGGTACCAGGGATTTGGTGGCAAGATCCTTCTGGTGGCCTTCTCTGTCACGAGATGTGCGAGTCTTTGTGCAGTCATGTGACGTTTGTGCTCGGGCCAAGTCTTGTAGTTCTCGGGCTAGCGGACTGCTGTTGCCCTTGCCTATTCCTAAGAGGCCTTGGACACACATCTCGATGGATTTTATTTCAGATCTGCCTGTTTCCCAGAAGATGTCTGTCATCTGGGTGGTCTGTGACCGTTTCTCTAAAATGGTCCATTTGGTTCCTCTGCCCAAGTTGCCTTCTTCTTCTGAGTTGGTTCCTCTGTTTTTTCAGAATGTTGTCCGATTGCACGGTATTCCTGAGAATATTGTTTCTGACAGAGGTACCCAATTTGTGTCTAGATTTTGGCGGGCATTCTGTGCTAGGATGGGCATAGATTTGTCTTTTTCATCTGCTTTTCACCCTCAGACTAATGGCCAGACCGAGCGGACTAATCAGACCCTTGAGACATATCTGAGGTGTTTTGTCTCTGCTGACCAGGATGATTGGGTTGCTTTTTTGCCATTGGCAGAGTTCGCCCTCAATAATCGGGCCAGTTCTTCCACCTTGGTGTCCCCGTTTTTCTGTAATTCGGGGTTTCATCCTCGATTTTCCTCCGGTCAGGTGGAATCCTCGGATTGTCCTGGAGTGGATGCGGTGGTGGAGAGATTGCATCACATCTGGGGGCAGGTTATGGACAATTTGAAGTTGTCCCAGGAGAAGACTCAGCGTTTTGCCAACCGTCATCGTCGTGTTGGTTCTCGGCTTTGTGTTGGAGATTTGGTGTGGTTGTCTTCTCGTTTTGTCCCTATGAGGGTCTCTTCTCCTAAGTTTAAACCTCGGTTCATCGGCCCTTATAGAATATTGGAGATCCTTAATCCTGTTTCTTTCCGTTTGGACCTCCCTGCGTCCTTTTCCATTCATAACGTTTTTCATCGGTCGTTATTGCGCAGGTATGAGGTACCTGTTGTACCTTCAGTTGAGCCTCCTGCTCCGGTGTTGGTTGAGGGTGAGTTGGAGTACGTTGTGGAGAAAATTTTGGACTCTCGTGTTTCCAGACGGAAACTCCAGTATCTGGTCAACTGGAAGGGTTACGGCCAGGAGGATAATTCTTGGGTCAATGCATCTGATGTTCATGCTTCTGATCTTGTTCGTGCCTTCCATAGGGCTCATCCTGGTCGCCCTGGTGGATCTGGTGAGGGTTCGGTGCCCCCTCCTTGAGGGGGGGGTACTGTTGTGAATTTGGATTCTGGGCTCCCCCGGTGGCCGCTTGTGGAATTGGACTTGTCATCCTCTTTCCTGTTTCACCTGATTCCATCAGTAGTGGGTGTCGCTATTTAAGCTCATTTCTCTGGTGGTTTCTTGCCGGTCAACAATGTTATCTGATGCCTCTCAGTGCTTGTTCCTGCTTCTGACAACTACTAGATAAGTTGGACTTTTGTCCATGTTTTGTTTTGCCTATTTGTTCCAGTTCACAGCTGAAGTTTTGTTACTGTGTCTGGAAAGCTCTCGTGGATCAGGGATTGCTACTCTGGCGTTATGAGTTAATGCCAGAGTTTAAGGTAATCTCTGGATGGTGTTTTGTTAGTGTTTTTCTGCTGACCATGAAAGTATACTATCTGTCTTCTGCTATCTAGTAAGCGGACCTCAAATTTGCTAAGACTATTTTCCTGCTGCGTTTGTTGTTTCATCTGAACTCACCGTCATTATATGTGGGGGGCTACTGTCTTCTTGGGAATATTTCTCTAGAGGTGAGCCAGGTCTTATATTTCCCTCTGCTAGCTATTTAGGTCTTAGGCCAGAGCTGGGCATCTAGCGATAAATAGGAAATGCTACCTGGCTATTTCTAGTTGCGCGGCAGGCTTAGTTCATGGTCAGTATAGTTCCATCTTCCGAGAGCTTGTCCCTCTATAGGCTTGCTATGATCTCTGCCTGCAGAGATCATGACACCTGCTCCTGTGAACCTGTGTGGTGATCCTGCTACTCTGCTCTGAGTTCCTGCTGCATACACAAGTTTCCAGTAATCCTCCTTCATCTGCTGTTCGTGTTTACTTCCATCTGCATTTGCTGGACATGTAAGCTGTTTCTGCTTTGCAATAACCTGAGACTATTAACCAGGCCTCCCTGGTTGAGCTAAGATATGATTTGAACTGCCTAATAAGCAAATCTATCTGTGCCTGGACTAAGAAAAGGATTTATTCGTGTCAAGTATCCTCAAGAATAACTGTGCTTCATAGACTTTCTGCTTGATTGCATTTTCCTCTGAAGTTTCCTATAGACTGCTAAGCTGCGTTTATTATTTGCACCAAGTGTTGTGGACTTGAGTTTCTCTCTGCACCTGTTTGAATCACCGTGTGATAATATAGACTTTACCACTTATAAAACTGTGTCCTGTAGTTGTCTTGTTCCACGCAAAGAGTCTCCTGAGTTATCCCCTATAATTATTACAGGCAGATATAATCGGAGGGGTACGGGGTGCAGGAGAAGGCTGTGGTTCATTGTCCAGAAGCCTCCTCCATTGCAGTCGGATACTAAGGGCTTCATCGGCCAGGGCTGCAGCTCTATCCACGGTACACGGCGTGTGCTTCCGGACCCATTCCTGTACCTCTGCGGGGCACTTGGCAAGAAATTGTTCTATAAGGAACGCCTGTATAACATCTTCCACAGTAAAGGCGTTTTCTGCTTCCAGCCATCTGCGACATGTCTGGGACATCTTATGTGCATACATCCTAAATGATCCCGCCGTGGTGCATGGGAGGTCTCGGAACTTGGCCCTATATGAGTCTGGGGTGATAGCATGGTAATCCAGGATAGTCCACTTTACAATGTTATAATCCCGATTCCGCTGTGAGTCAATGGTTCGGTAAGCCTCCGCCAGGCTACCGTTCAGGAGTCCCACTAACAAACGCATCCAGCCAGAGTGGGGCACCTCCATCACAGCACACTGCTGCTCAAAGTCCTTGAAGAACCCCTCCACATCTCCGGAAGCCTCATCAAATGGCTTAAACTCTGTCCAGGTGATCCGTACAGGCTCCCGGATCGTTGGGTTTACATTCCACATTGCGTTACTCCCTCTTTCAAGCTCCATTGCTTCTTGTCTCCGCTGTGCCCGGCGGGCAGCCTCCTCCTTGTACTCCTGAGAGATGCCTGGGCCCACAACCGCCATCTCTTCTTCGTACCACACCAACCACTGGCTTTTTGGGGTGGGGATCCCTGTCTCCAGTGCTCGTCCTTCAGACATATGGGAGGAGGTGGCTGGGCTGGCACCCACCAGTAGGTCAATTAAGGCCTCTTTAGTCAGTCCCTGATAGTTCAGGCCCAGGTCTCTGGCTCTCTCCTGAAAACTGGATACAGTCCAATTTCTGTACTCACTCTGTGGGTGGTTCTCCATTAGGTTACGCTCTTTTGATCCCACCGCTTGCCACCAGTTGTCACGGAGTCCTTCTCTGGTATCACACAATCAACAGAGCCAGCGAAGAGTGAACAATCCCAAGACCTTTATTTAGGCAAAAATACGAAAGGTCCATATACGATCCACCACACAAAGGATAAAATAGTCCAGAACACGAATGCAGTTCAGTAACAGGATAAAAGTCCAACAATCCAGCAGACAGAGGATACGGTAGCATAGTCCATATAATCTTTCATCATTCCACACAGGACTGATCTGTGTCTCACCTCCTCATTCACAGGTCAGGAGGGGGAAGGTCTCAGGGGCTCCTTGTTTCAACAAGCTAGGTCAACATGTCATTAGCATACAATACAGTACTGTGGGGGCTGATATCAGATGGCAGCAACAGCCATTCATCAATTAGCAAATAACTCCTTCTACAAGAGAACACCATGAAAATAAGTAAAACAGAAATATACACAAAAATGATACCCACATAGCATATCACACCATCACACCGTCGTCTACCCAAACTGAGCAATCATCGGAGAAGAGCCATGGTGAGAGAGTTAAAGAAGAACCCCAAGATCAATGTGGCTGAGCTCCAGAGATACAGTAGGGAGATGGGAGAAAGTTCCACAAAGTCAACTATCACTGCAGCCCTCCACCAGTCAGGCCTTTATGGCAAAGTGGCCCGAAGGAAGCCTCTCCTCAGTGCAAGACATATGAAAGCCGCATAGAGTTTGCTAAAAAACACATGAAGGACTCCCAGACTATGAGAAATAAGATTCTCTGGTCTGATGAGACGAAGATAGACCTTTTTGGTGATAGTTGTAAGCGGTATGTGTGGAGAAAACCAGGCACTGCTCATCACCTGCCCAATACAATCCCAACAGTGAAACATGGTGGTGGCAGCATCATGCTATGGGGGTGTTTTTCAGCTGCAGGGACAGGATGACTGGTTGTCATTGATAATCTCTGGAGAGACCTGAAAATGGCCGTCCACCAACATTCACCATCCAGCCTGACGGAACTGGAGAGGATCTGCAAGGAAGAATGGCAGAGGATCCCCAAATCCAGGGGTGAAAAACTTGTTGCATCATTCCCAAGAAGACTAATGGCTGTACTAGCTCAAAAGGTGCTTCTCCTCAATACTGAGCAAAGGGGCTGAAGACATATGACCATGTGAGATTTCATTTTTTCTTTTTGGTTAAATTTGCAAAAATGTCTACATTTCTGTTTTTTTTTCAGTCAAGATGTGGTGCAGAGTGTACAGTAATGAGAAAAAAAAATGAACTTTTTTTGAATTTACCAAATGGCTGCAATGAGACAAAGAGTGACAAATTTAAAGGGGTCTGAATACTTTTCGTACCCACTGTATATATAGTTACATACAGGAGATGCCCAGGTTATACCAGCAGTACATATAATTATATACAGGAGATGCCCAGGTTATGCCAGCTGTACATATATAATTATATACAGAAAATATCCATGTTAAACCAGCTGTACATATATAATTATATACAGGGGATACCCAGGTTATACCTGCTGTACATATATCATTATATACAGAAGATGCCCAGGTTACACCAGCTGTACATATATAATTATATACAGGGGATACCCAAGTTATACCAGCTGTAAATATATAATTGGAGAAATGATTCTTGGAGACATTGTATTATGTGGTAAATGGCCGGGGCTATGTATATACGGGCATTATAGCGATAGGTTGTACTTTGTGATTATGAGCAGTGTATTATTAGCATTTCTATATGGTTATATGATCTGAATAAACCGTTAAGGTACCTTCACACTAAGCGACTTTACAACGATATCGCTAGCGATCCGTGACGTTGCAGCGTCCTGGATAGCGATATCGTTGTGTTTGACACGCAGCAGCGATCAGGATCCCGCTGTGAGGTCGCTGGTCGTTGCTGAAAGTCCAGAACTTTATTTCGTCGCTGGATCTCCCGCTGACATCGCTGGATCGGTGTGTGTGACACCGATCCAGCGATGTCTTCACTGGTAACCAGGGTAAACATCGGGTTACTAAGCGCAGGGCCGCGCTTAGTAACCCGATGTTTACCCTGGTTACCACTGTAAAAGTAAAAAAAAAAACACATACTCACATTCCGGTGCCCGGCGTCCGCTTCCCTGCACTCCTCCTGCATCCTGTGTAAGTGCCGGCCGTAAAGCTGAGAGGTGACGTCACCGCTCTGCTCTGTGGGAGATGTCGGAGATGTTCGGTGCTGACACAGGATGCAGGAGGAGTGCAGGGAAGCGGACGCCGGGCACCGGAATGTGAGTATGTGGGGTTTTTTTTTTACTTTTACAATGGTAACCAGGGTAAATATCGGGTTACTAAGCGCGGCCCTGCGCTTAGTAACCCGATATTTACCCTGGTTACCAGGGGACTTCGGCATCGTTGGTCGCTGGAGAGCTGTCTGTGTGACAGCTCTCCAGCGACCACACAGCGACTAAACAGCGACGCTGCAGCGATCGGCATCGTTGTCTGTATCGCTGCAGCGTCGCTTAGTGTGAAGGTACCTTTAGTCCAGACGATTGCGTCGCTTAATATGTATTACACTTTGTGAAGATATTGTTCTATTTCACTTTCTTCCCCAATTGGTGTTATGCATTTTAAAGTTTGTGATTTATAACGTAATAAAATTTGCATGATTTTTTTGATAAAATTTGACCTTTTGATCATCTTTTTCTTGGTTTGGGTTTATACATAATTATAAACAGAAGATGACCAGGTTATACCAACTATACACATATAGTAATATACAGAACATGCCCAGGTTATACCAGCTGTACATATATAGGTATATACAGAAGAGGCCCAGGTTATACCAGCTGTACATATTGTGACAAAGTCACTGGAGGGGAGATATGTTTCACTGACGCTTAATGGCGTCAGTGATATAAAACCCTGAGTTTTTCCTCCAGCACACTAAGTGTTGTGATGGGTTAAGTAATTTACATAATGGGCTGGCTTATATGTGGACATCCATAGAGTGGGTGGGAGGATGTTCACCTTATCTCCACCCCAGGGTGTGGTGTGGGGCTTAAGTAGCTGGCCTCCAAAGGCAGCAGGGTTCAGTGTCTGGAGAGGAACTCTCCAGAGAAGTGTTTGTGCTTTTGTTTATGCCTGAACCTTGGGTCTTGCTAACCCTGAGCAGGCTGATCCCCGCTACTGCAAGGACTGTACATAATGCTACTGTTTTGTTTTGCCCAGAGGGCAGTATTTATTTCGGTCCTTAACCCCTTCCTGACATGCGCCTTACTAGAACTGCTCTGCGAGAGGTGCGTTCCTGCAAACAAACAGCAGTACTAGTACGGCGCGCTGCCTCATGCTGAGCGCCGCAGCGATCGGGTGCGGGTGTCCGCTCTATGTGACAGCTGACACCCCGCAGCAATGTTTACGATTGGTGCTAGCACCGATAGTGGGCATTTAACCCCTCTGATGCCACTGTCAGTAGTGACAGCGGCATAGAGAAGCATGCGTGCTTCCATCAGGACATCACGATGAGATCGCGTTGGCCTGATGGTCTCCAAGGAGACCCCCGGCACCAAGATGGCCGCGAAGTCCTTCCGGGTCCTGCAGGGAAGGTGGCTTGCGAGAGCAGGTGCTGGCATGTCTCAAACAAACAAATAATAAAAGTACACATAGGCAGCATCAATAGTAAAAAGTTGGTCACACTTGTCAAACACTATGTTTGACAAGTGTGACCAACCTGTCAATCAGTTTTCCAAGCGATGCTACAGATCGCTTGGAAAACGCTAGTGTTTAGTGGGAAAACGCATGCCAATTCTGCATGCGCTTTTCCCGCAGCAGGGAGTTCCGGAATTGCCACGGAAATTTCTGCGGCAATTCCAGACGTGTGCACAAAGCCTAAAACCGGACATTTTCTGCAGGATATCCGCATGGTTTTTTTTTTCGTGTTTTTTGTGTGGATTTTTCGCATTTTTTTCCGGAGCTTCCCAATGCATTAACCCCTACATGACCTTGGGATTTTCCGTTTTTTCCGTGTTCGTTTTTCGCTCCCCTCTTTCCCAGAGCCATAACTTTTTTATTTTTCCGTCAATTTGGCCATGTGAGGGCTTATTTTTTGCGGGACGAGTTGTACTTTTGAACGACATCATTGGTTTTACCATGTCATGTACTAGAAAACGGGAAAAAAATTCCAAGTGCGGTTAAATTGCAAAAAAAGTGCAGTCCCACACTTGTTTTTTGTTTGGCTTTTTTGATAAGTTCACTAAATGCTAAACCTGACCTGCCATTATGATTCTCCAGGTCAGTACGAGTTCATAGACACCTAACATGACTAGGTTATTTTTTATCTAAGTGGTGAAAAAAAATTCCAAACTTTGCTAAAAAAAAAAAAAAATTGAGCCATTTTCCGATACTCGTAGCGTCTCCATATTTCATGACCTGGGGTCAGTTGAGGGCTTATTTTTTGCATGCCGAGCTGACGTTTTTAATGATACCATTTCGGTGCAGATACGTTCTTTCAATCGCCCCTTATTGCATTTTAATGCAATGTCGCGGCGACCAAAAAAACGTAATTCTGGCGTTTAAATTTTTTTCTCCCTACGCCGTTTAGCGATCAGGTTAATGCTTTTTTTTTATTGATAGATCGGGGGATTCTGAACGCGGCGATACCAAATATGTGTAGGTTTGATTTTTTTTTTATTGTTTTATTTTGATTGGGGCGAAAGAGGGGTGATTTAAACTTTTATATTTTTTTATTTTTTTCACATTTTTTTTTGCTTTTTTTTTTTTTACTTTTGCCATGCTTCAATAGCCTCCATGGGAGGCTAGAAGCAGGCACAGCACGATCGCCTCTGCTACATAGCAGCGATCATCAGATCGCTGCTATGCAGCAGAAATGCAGGTGTGCTGTGAGCGCCGACCACAGGGTGGCGCTCACAGCTGCTGGGGATCAGTAACCATAGAGGTCTCAAGGACCTCTATGGTTACAATGCTGAAGCATCGCCGACCTCCGATCATGTGACGGGGTCGGCGATGCGCTCATTTCCGGCCGCTCGGCCAGAAGCGCCGGTTAAATGCTGCTGTCTGAGTTTGACAGCGGCATTTAACTAGTTAATAGCGGCAGGTGAATCGCAATTTCACCCGCCGCTATTACGGGCACATGTCAGCTGTTCAAAACAGCTGACATGTCCTGGCTTTGATGCGGGCTCACCGCCGGAGTCCTGCATCAAAGCGGGGTTCTGACCTCGGATGTACTATCCCGTCTGAGGTCAGAAAGGGGTTAAATAGCGGGAAATCCCTGAAAAATCTGCAAAATTAATGAACATGCTGCATTTTTTACTGCGATGAGTTTTTTTTACAGAACAAAGCGCAACATGTGCACAAAAATTGCGGATTGCATTCTATTAATAGGATGCTTAATTTTGCGTTTTTATAGCAAAAAAAGGAGAAAAATCCGGAACGTGTGCACACAGCCTTAGGGGTGTAGTTTTTAGAATGGTGTCATTTTGGGGTATTTTCTGTTATATAGGCCCCTCAAAGTCACTTCAAATGTGAGGTGGTCCCTAAATAAAATGGTTTTGCAAAATTTGTTGTAAAAATGAGAACAAAAAAAAAATTTGGTTCCAAAATTGTGCTGATGTAAAGTAGACATGTGGGAAATGTTACTTATTAAGTATTTTGCGTGACATATGTCTGTGATTTAAGGGCATAAAAATTCAAATTTGGAAAATTGCAAAATTTTCAAAATTTTTGCCAAATATCCGTTTTTTTAACAAATAAACGCAAGTTATATCGCAGAAATTTTACCACTATCATGAAGTACAATATGTCACGAGAAAACAATGTCAGAATCACCAGGATCCGTTGAAGCGTTCCAGAGTTATAACCTCATAAAGGTACAGTGGTCAGAATTGTAAAATTGGCCCCTTCAGGAAGGTGAAAACAGGATTCGGGGTGAAGGGGTAAAACTTGGTTTATGCCGTATCTAATAAACCAAGTGCATCCTTAACCCCTTCACCCCCAAGGGTGGTTTGCACGTTAATGACCAGGCCAATTTTTACAATTCTGACCACTGTCCCTTTATGAGGTTATAACTCTGGAACGCTTCAACGGATCTTGGCGATTCTGACATTGTTTTCTCGTGACATATTGTACTTCATGATAGTGGTAAAATTTATGCGATATAACTTGCGTTTATATGTTAAAAAAAAGGGATATTTGGCGAAAATTTTGCAATTTTCCAAATTTGAATTTTTATGCCCTTAAATCACAGACATATGTCACGCAAAATACTTAATAAGTAACATTTCCCACATGTCTACTTTACATCAGCACAATTTTGGAACCAAATTATTTTTTTGTTATTGAGTTATAAGGGTTAAAAATTGACCAGCAATTTCTCATTTTTACAACACCATTTTTTTTCAGGGACCACATCTCATTTGAAGTCATTTTGAGGGGTCTATATGACAGAAAATACCCAAGTGTGACACCATTCTAAAAACTGCACCTCTCAAGGTGCTCAAAACCACATTCAAGAAATTTATTAACCCTTCAGGTGTTTCACAGGAATTTTTGGAATGTTTGAAAAAAAGTTAAATGTTCATTTTTATTTACACAAAATTTATTTCAGCTCCAATTTGTTTTATTTTACCAAGGGTAACAGGAGAAAATGGACCCCAAAAGTTGTTGTACAATTTGTCCTGAGTACGCTAATACCCCATATGTGGGGGTAAACCACTGTTTGGGCGCATGGCAGAGCTCGGAAGGAAAGGAGCGCCATTTGACTTTTCAATGCAAAATTGACTGGAATTGAGATGGGACGCCATGTTGCGTTTGGAGAGCCCCTGATGTGCCGAAACATTGAAACCCCCCACAAGTGACACCATTTTGGAAAGTAGACCCATTAAGGAACTTATCTAGATGTGTGTTGAGCACTTTGACCCAACAAGTGCTTCACAGAAGTTTATAATGCAGAGCCGTAAAAATAAAAAATCAGATTTGTTCACAAAAATGATCTTTTCGCCTCCATTTTTTTATTTTCCCAAGGGTAAGAGAAGAAATTAGACCACAAAAGTTGTTGTGCAATTTGTCCTGAGTACAACGATACCCCATATGTGGGTGTAAACCATTGTTTGGGCGCAGGGCAGAGCTCGGAAGGGAAGGAGCGCCATTTGACTTTTCAATGCAAAATTGACTGGAATTGAGATGGGACGCCATGTTGCGTTTGGAGAGCCCCTGATGTGCCGAAACATTGAAACCCCCCACAAGTGACACCATTTTGGAAAGTAGACCCATTAAGGAACTTATCTAGATGTGTGTTGAACACTTTGACCCAACAAGTGCTTCACAGAAGTTTATAATGCAGAGCCGTAAAAATAAAAAATCATATTTGTTCACAAAAATGATGTTTTCGCCCCCATTTTTTTATTTTCCCAAGGGTAAGAAAAGAAATTAGACCACAAAAGTTGTTGTGCAATTTGTCCTGAGTACGACGATACCCCATATGTGGGGGTAAACCACTGTTTGGGCGCATAGCAGAGCTCGGAAGGGAAGGAGCGCTATTTTACTTTTCAATGCAAAATTGACTGGAATTAAGATGGGACGTCATGTTGCGTTTGGAGAGCCCCTGATGTGCCTAAACATTAAAACCCCCCACAAGTGACACCATTTTGGAAAGTAGACCCCCTAAGGAACTTATCTAGATGTGTTTTGAGAGCTTTGAACCCCCAAGTGTTTCACTACAGATTATAACGCAGAGCCGTGAAAATAAAAATTCCTCTTTTTTTTCACAGAAATGATTTTTTAGCCCCCAGCTTTGTATTTTTACAAGGGTAACATAATAAATTGGACCCCAAAAGTTGTTGTCCAATTTGTCCTGAGTACGCTGATACCCCATATGTGGGGGGGAACCACTGTTTGGGCGCATGACAGAGCTCGGAAGGGAAGGAGCGCCATTTGGAATGCAGACTTAAATGGATTGGTCTGCAGGCGTCACGTTGCATTTGCAGAGCCCCTGATGTACCCAAACAGTAGAAACCCCCCACAAGTGACCCCAAATTGGAAACTAGACCTCCCAAGGAACTTATCTAGATGTGTTGTGAGAACTTTGAACCCCCAAGTTTTTCACTACAGTTTATAACGCAGAGCCGTGAAAATAAAAATTCCTCTTTTTTTTCACAGAAATGATTTTTTAGCCCCCAGCTTTGTATTTTTACAAGGGTAACATAATAAATTGGACCGCAAAAGTTGTTGTCCAATTTGTCCTGAGTACGCTGATACCCCATATGTGGGGGGAAAGCACTGTTTGGGCGCATGACAGAGCTCGGAAGGGAAGGAGCGCCATTTGGAATGCAGACTTAAATGGATTGGTCTGCAGGCGTCACGTTGCATTTGCAGAGCCCCTGATGTACCTAAACAGTAGAAACCCCCCACAAGTGACCCCATATTGGAAATTAGACCCCCCAAGGAACTTATCTAGATGTGTTGTGAGAACTTTGAACCCCCAAGTGTTTCACTACAGTTTATAACGCAGAGCCGTGAAAATAAAAAATCTTTTTTTTCCCACAAAACTTATTTTTTAGCCCCCAGTTTTGTATTTTCCCAAGGGTAACAGGAGAAATTGGACCCCAAAAGATGTTGTCCAATTTGTCCTGAGTACGCCGATACCCCATATATTGGGGTAAACCCCTGTTTGGGTACACGGGAGAGCTCTGAAGGGAAGGAGCACTGTTTTACTTTTTCAACGCAGAATTGTCTGGAATTGAGATCGGATGCCATGTCCCGTTTGGAGAGCCCCTGATGTGCCTAAACAGTGGAAACCCCCCAATTATAACTGAAACCCTAATCCAAACACACCCCTTACCCTAATCCAAATGGTAACCCTAACCACACCCCTAACCCTGACACACCCCTAACCCTAATCCCAACCCTATTCCCAACCGTAAATGTAATCCAAACCCTAACCCTAACTTTAGCCCCAACCCTAACTGTAGCCTTAACCCTAGCCCTAACCCTAGCCCTAACCCTAGCCCTAACCCTAGCCCTAACCCTAGCAATAACCCTAACCCTAGCCCTAACCCTAGCCCTAGCAATAACCCTAGCAATAACCCTAGCCCTAACCCTAGCCCTAACCCTAGCAATAACCCTAGCCCTAGCAATAACCCTAGCAATAACCCTAGCCCTAACCCTAGCCCTAACCCTAACCCTAGCCCTAACCCTAGCCCTAACCCCAACCCTAGCCCTAACCCTAGCCCTAGCCCTAACCCTAACCCTAACCCTAATAGGAAAATGGAAATAAATACATTTTTTTTATTTTTTTATTTTTTGCTGACTAAGGGGGTGATGAAGGGGGGTTTGATTTACTTTTATAGCGGGTTATTTAGCGGATTTTTATGATTGGCAGCCGTCACACACTGAAAGACGCTTTTTATTGCAAAAAATATTTTTTGCGTTACCACATTTTGAAAGCTATAATTTTTCCATATTTGAGTCCACAGAGTCATGTGAGGTCTTGTTTTTTGCGGGACGAGTTGACGTTTTTATTGGTAACATTTTCGGGCACATGACATTTTTTGATCGCTTTTTATTCCGATTTTTGTGAGGCAGAATGATCAAAAACCAGCTATTCATGAATTTATACCGTTCCGCGTTTGGTAAAATTGATAAAGCAGTTTTATTCGTCGGGTCAGTACGATTACAGCGATACCTCATTTATATCATTTTTTTATGTTTTGGCGCTTTTATACGATAAAAGCTATTTTATAGAAAAAATAATTATTTTGGTATCGCTTTATTCTCAGGACTATAACTTCTTTATTTTTTTGCTGATGATGCTGTATGGTGGCTCGTTTTTTGCGGGACAAGATGACATTTTCAGCGGTACTATGGTTATTTATATCAGTCTTTTTGATCGCGTGTTATTCCACTTTTTGTTTGGCGGTATGGTAATAAAGCGTTGTTTTTTGCCTCGTTTTTTTTTTTCTCATTATTTACTGAAGGGGTTAACTAGTGGGACAGTTTTATACGGACGCGGCGATACTAAATATGTGTACTTTTATTGTTTTTGTTTTTTTTTTATTTAGATAAAGAAATGTATTTATGGGAATAATATTTTTTTTTTCTTTATTTAGGAATTTATTTTTTATTTATTTTTTTACACATGTGGAAATTTTTTTTTTTAACTTTTTTACTTTGTGCCAGGGGGGACATTACAGATCGGTGATCTGACAGTGTGCACAGCACTCTGTCAGATCTGCGATCTGCTGTGCAGGGCTGCAGGCTTACCAGCGCCTGCTCTGAGCAGGCACTCGGTAAGCCACCTCCCTCCCTGCAGGACCCGGATGCCGCGGCCATCTTGGATCCGGGACCTGCGGCGAGGAGGGAGGTAGGAGACCCTCGGAGCAACGCGATCACATCGCGTTGCTCTGGGGGTCTCAGGGAAGCCCGCAGGGAGCCCCCTCCCTGCGCGATGCTTCCCTATACCGCCGGTACACCGCGATCATGTTTGATCGCGGTGTGCCGGGGGTTAATGTGCCGGGGCGGTCCGTGACCGCTCCTGGCACATAGTGCCGGATGTCAGCTGCGATATGCAGATGACACCCGGCCGCGATCGGCCGCGCTCCCCCCGTGAGCGCGGCCGATCGCGTATGACGTACTATCCCGTTGGTGGTCATACGGGCCCACCCCACCTCGACAAGATAGTACGTCAGATGTCAGAAAGGGGTTAAAGCCGGTGTCCCTGTGCCTACCTCCATGTGCAGCTGAGTGAGCCAATCTACCACAATATAGCATTTCATACAGAAGATGCCCAGGTTATACCAGCTGTACGGATATAATTGTTTTCAGATGATAGAGCTGCTCCCACACCTGGTATACAGTGCCATCACCATTACTGACACTGTCTGATGCGCCCTACACTGGGGTTGCTCATTGGCTGCACACTGTTCTAGGCAGCGAGCGGCTTATAAACTGGCACTGGTGCTGCTGACTCACTGCTGAAGAATCTGGCATGCTGTGACTCATGCCCCGGGTGGGGACACTGTCACACACATATACATACACACATACATATATACAGTACAGGCCAAAAGTTTGGACACACCTTCTCATTTAAAGATTTTTCTGTATTTTCATGACTATGAAAATTGTACATTCACACTGAAGGCATCAAAACTATGAATTAACACATGTGGAATGGTATACTTAACAAAAAAGTGTGAAACAACTGAAAATATGTCTTAGGCTACTTTCACACTAGCGTTTTTTGCAATACGTCGCAATGCGTCGTTTTGGCGAAAAAACGCATCCTGCAAAGTTGTCTGCAGGATGTGTTTTTTCCCCATTGACTAACATTAGCGACGCATTGCGACACATTGACACACGTCGCAACCGTCGTGCGACGGATGCGTCGTGCTTTGGCGGACCGTCGGCACAAAAAAACGCTACATGTACCGTTTTTTTGTGCGACGTGTCCGCTTTTTCCGACCCCGCATGCGCGGCCGGAACTCCGCCCCCTCCTCCCCGCACCTCACAATGGGGCAGCGGATGCGCTGAAAATCTGCATCCGCTGCACCCGTTGTGCAGCGCTAACAACGCTAGCGTTGGTACGTCGGCCCGACGCACTGCGACGGGCTGAGTACGACGCTAGTGTGAAAGTAGCCTTAGGGTACCGTCTCACAAAACGATTTACCAACAATCACGACCAGCGATACGACCTGGCCGTGATCGTTGGTAAGTCGTTGTGTGGTCGCTAGAGAGCTGTCACACACACAGCTCTCCAGCGACCAACGATGCCGAGGTCCCTGGGTAACCAGGGTAAACATCGGGTTACTAAGCGCAGGGCCGCGCTTAGTAACCCGATGTTTACCCTGGTTACCGTCGTAAATGTAAAAAAAAAAAAACAGTACATACTCACATTCCGGTGTCCGTCAGGTCCCTTGCCGTCTGCTTCCCGCACTGACTGACTCCCGGCTGTATACTGAAAGCAGATCACAGCAGTGACGTCACCGCTGTGATCTGCTTTCACTTTACGGCCGGGAGTCAGTCAGTGCGGGAAGCAGACGGCAAGGGACCTGACGGACACCGGAATGTGAGTATGTACTGTTTGTTTTCTTTTACATTTACGACGGTAACCAGGGTAAACATCGGGTTACTAAGCGCGGCCCTTCGCTTAGTAACCCGATGTTTACCCTGGTTACAAGCGAACGCATCGTTGGATTGGTGTCACACACACCGATCCAACGATGACAGCGGGAGATCCAGCGACGAAAGAAAGTTCCAAACGATCTGCTACGACGTACGATTCTCAGCAGGGTCCCTGATCGCCGCTGCGTGTCAGACACAGCGATATCGTATGGATATTGCTGGAACGTCACGGATCGTACCGTCGTAGCGACAAAAGTGCCACTGTGAGACGGTACCCTTATATTCTAAGTTCTTCAAAGTAGCCACCTTTTGCTTTGATGACTGCTTTGCACACTCTTGGCATTCTCTTGATGAGCTTCAAGAGGTAATCACCGGGAATGGTCTTCACTTCACAGGTGTGCCCTGTCAGGTTTAATAAGTGGGATTTCTTGCCTTATAAGGCCAGCGTCACACTCAGCGTAAGACAATACGGTCCGTTTTTTACGGCCGTAATACGGAGAAATGTTCCCAAAATAGTGATCTGTATGTCCTTCGTAGTCAGGGTGTGTCAGCGTATTTTGCGCATGGCATCCTCCGTATGTAATCCGTATGGCATCCATACTGCGATATTTTCTCGCAGGCTTGCAAAACCGACATCTAATGGATTTATGTGCTCAAATGTTCGTTAAAACATATATGCAGTATCTAATATATAATTGCCTCGAATACTACTTCCTGCAGTTTGTGCCAACTTCCGTGGCTTTGTCCGGAGCTAATGTCCGGAGATAATGTCCGGAGCTAATGTCCGGAGCTAATGTCCGGAGGTAATGTCCGGAGATAAGTGACGTCACCAGTGTCCTACACCCAGGCAGAGCACAGTGGCCCCAGGCACAGCACAGTGGCCCCAGGCAGAGCACAGGGGCCCCAGGCAGCATATGGGGCCCCAGGCAGAGCACAGTGGTCCCAGGCAGAGCACAGGGGCCCCAGGCAGCCTATGGGGCCCCAGGCAGAGCACAGGGGCCCCAGGCAGAACATGGGGCCCCAGGCAGAGCACAGGGGCCCCAGGCAGAGCACAGGGGCCCCAGGCAGCATATGGGGCCCCAGGCAGAGCACAGGGGCCCCAGGCAGCATATGGGGCCCCAGGCAGAGCACAGTGGCCCCAGGCAGCATATGGGGCCCCAGGCAGAGCACAGTGGCCCCAGGCAGAGCATAGGGGCCCCAGGCAGCATATGGGGCCCCAGGCAGAGCACAGTGGTCCCAGGCAGAGCACAGGGGCCCCAGGCAGCTTATGGGGCCCCAGGCAGAGCACAGTGGCCCCAGGCAGAACATGGGGCCCCAGGCAGAGCACAGTGGCCCCAGGCAGAGCACAGGGGCCCCAGGCAGAACATGGGGCCCCAGGCAGAGCACAGGGGCCCCAGGCAGCATATGGGGCCCCAGGCAGAGCACAGTGGCCCCAGGCAGAGCACACACCAAATCGGAGGCCGAGGGGCCCCGCCAACCAAATCGGAGGCCGAGGGGCCCCGACCACCACATCGGAGGCCGAGGGGCCCCGCCCACCAAATCGGAGGCCGAGGGTCCCCGCCCACCAAATCGGAGGCCGAGAGTCCCCGCCCACCAAATCGGAGGCCGAGGGGCTCCGACCACCACATCGGAGGCCGAGGGGCCCCGCCCACCAAATCGGAGGCCGAGGGTCCCCGCCCACCAAATCGGAGGCCAAGGGGCCCCGCCAACCAAATCGGAGGCCGAGGAGCCCCGCCCACCAAATCGAAGGCCGAGCGGCCCCGCCCACCAAAGCGGAGGCCGAGGGGCCCGGCCCAGCCCACCAAAGCGGAGGCCGAGGGGCCCGGCCCAGCCCACCAAAGCGGAGGCCGAGGGGCCCCGCCCACCACATCGGAGGCCGAGGGGCCCCGCCCACCAAATCGGAGGCCGAGGGTCCCCACCCACCAAATCGGAGGCCGAGGGTCCCCGCCCACCAAATCGGAGGCCGAGGGTCCCCGCCCACCAAATTGGAGGCCGAGGGTCCCCGCCCACCAAATCGGAGGCTGAGGGTCCCCGCCCACCAAATCAGAGGACGAGGGGCCCCACCTGTGAAAATTTTACTGTGAAAATACCTGATGGGCACACAAGTATGCGCCAGTATGGGTACTAAGAGCTTTTCCACATAATAATGAAATATTTTAAAATGTCATAGAACATACCAATATACATAGTTATTGATACATATTATTTATTATTTACATTATTGTTCTTAAGCAAAGAACCGTTGTTGTGGCATTTGCCACAACACGCAAAGTTGTTGTCTGATGTCTTTCATCACTCCCCTCATAAGCATGTTCATGGATCCTGTGTAACTGTACCTTAAATAACAAGAATTGTCAAGAGCTGGTGAGTGCAGCCATTTTTTGTTCTTTCTTACTATTATTTATTAATTGTATTATTCTTACATTTGAATAAATAAAGTATATATGGATTCTAGACTCCCGATTCTTTAGAATCGGGCTGCCATCTAGTATATATATATATATATATATATATATATATATATATATATATGTCATTGAGACACATATATATATATATATACTCTGTATTTATATTTAATTCAGCGCGATATATGTGAAAAGCCGGTAATTCAATTGCCGGCTTTTCATTTCTCCTTCACAAACCCGACCGGATATGAGACATGGTTTACATACAGTAAACCATCTCATATCCCTTTTTTTTTGCATATTCCACACTACTAATGTTAGTAGTGTGTATGTGCAAAATTTGGGCGCTGTAGCTGCTAAAATAAAGGGTTAAATGGCGGAAAAAATTGGCGTGGGCTCCCACGCAATTTTCTCCGCCAGAGTGGTAAAGCCAGTGACTGAGGGCAGATATTAATAGCCTAGAGAGGGTCCATGGTTATTGGCCCCCCCTGGCTACAAACGTCTGCCCCCAGCCACCCCAGAATAGGCACATCTGGAAGATGCGCCTATTCTGGCACTTGGCCACTCTCTTCCCACTCCCGTGTAGCGGTGGGATATGGGGTAATGAAGGGTTAATGTCGCCTTGCTATTGTAAGGTGACATTAAGCCACATTAATAATGGAGAGGCGTCAATTATGACACCTATCCATTATTAATCCAATTCTGTGAAAGGGTTAAAAAAACACACACACATTATTAAAAAGTATTTTAATTAAATAAACACACAGGTTGTTTTAATATTTTATTGCTCTCTCAATCCACCTGAAGACCCTCGCTCTGAAAAATAATAAACCAACAATATACATACCTTCAGATGATCTGTCACGTCCCACGAAGTAAATCCATCTGAAGGGGTTAAATCATTTTACAGCCAGGAGCTGTGCTAATGCACTCGCTCGTGCCTGTAAACCCCCGGGTACTGAAAGGAAAGCAGGATGATCTTTATTTACCTTGAGTTGCGGTGATGCGCCCTCTGCTGGATGTCCTCATATGAACTCGATCGTGGGAACTTTGGCAAGGCTCCAGTTCATGAGGACATCCAGCAGAGGGCGCATCACCGCAACTCAAGGTAAATAAAGATCATCCTGCTTTCCTTTCAGTACCCGGGGGTTTACAGGCACGAGCGAGTGCATTAGCACAGCTCTTGGCTGTAAAATTATTTAACCTCTTCAGATGGATTTACTTCGTGGGACGTGACAGATCATCTGAAGGTATGTATATTGTTGGTTTATTATTTTTCAGAGCGAGGGTCTTCAGGTGGATTGAGAGAGCAATAAAATATTAAAACAACCTGTGTGTTCATTTCATTAAAATACTTTTTAATAATGTGTGTGTGTTTTTTTAACCCTTTCATACAATTGGATTAATAATGGATAGGTGTCATAATTGACGCCTCTCCATTATTAATCTGGCTTAATGTCACCTTACAACAGCAAGGTGACATTAACCCTTCATTACCCCATATCCCACCGCTACACGGGAGTGGGAAGAGAGTGGCCAAGTGCCAGAATTGGCGCATCTTCCAGATGTGCCTTTTCTGGGGTGGCTGGGAGCAGATGTTTGTAGCCAGGGGGGGGCAATAACCATGGACCCTCTCTAGGCTATTAATATCTGCCCTCAGTCACTGGCTTTACCACTCTGGCGGAGAAAATAGCGCGGGAGCCCACGCCAATTTTTTCCACCATTTAACCCTTTATTTCAGCAGCTACAGCGCCCAAATTTTGCACATACACACTACTAACATTAGTAGTGTGGAATATGCAAAAAAAAAAGGGATATGAGATGGTTTACTGTATGTAAACCATGTCTCATATCCTGTCGGGTTTGTGAAGGAGAAATGAAAAGCCGGCAATTGAATTACCGGCTTTTCACTAACACCGCTGCGTATTTCTCGCAAGTCACACTGCTGGTCCGTGTGGAATCCGTATTTTTCTCGCCCCCATAGACTTTCATTGGCGATTTTTTTGCGCAATACGGTGACAAACGCAGCATGCTATTCCATCCAGTTTGCATTTACTTGGACCATCATTTATTTTTCAACAGGACAATGACTCCAAACACACCTCCAGGCTGTGTAAGGGCTATTTGACCAAGAAGGAGAGTGATGGGGTGCTACGCCAGATGACCTGGCCTCCACAGTCACCAGACCTGAACCCAGTCAAGATGGTTTGGGGTGAGCTGGACCATAGAGTGAAGGCAAAAGGACCAACAAGTGCTAAGCATCTCTGGGAACTCCTTCAAGATTGTTGGAAGACCATTCCCGGTGACTACCTCTTGAAGCTCATCCAGAGAATGCCAAGAGTGTGCAAAGCAGGCATCAAAGCAAAAGGTGGCTACTTTGAAGAACCTAGAATATAAGACATAATTTCATTTTTTTCACACTTTTTTGTTAAGTATATAATTCCACATGTGTTAATTCATTCATCAGTTCAACAATTTTAATAGTCATGAAAATACAGAAAAATCATTAAATGAGAAGGTGTGTCCAAACTTTTGGTCTGTACTGTATATATATATATATATATATATATATATATATATATATATATACAGTGGGGCAAAAAAGTATTTAGTCAGTCAGCAATAGTGCAAGTTCCACCACTTAAAAAGATGAGAAGCGTCTGTAATTTACATCATAGGTAGACCTCAACTATGGGAGACAAACTGAGAAAAAAAAATCCAGAAAATCACATTGTCTGTTTTTTTATCATTTTATTTGCATTTTATGGTGGAAAATAAGTATTTGGTCAGAAACAAACAATCAAGATTTCTGGCTCTCACAGACCTGTAACTTCTTCTTTAAGAGTCTCCTCTTTCCTCCACTCATTACCTGTAGTAATGGCACCTGTTTAAACTTGTTATCAGTATAAAAAGACACCTGTGCATACCCTCAAACAGTCTGACTCCAAACTCCACTATGGTGAAGACCAAAGAGCTGTCAAAGGACACCAGAAACAAAATTGTAGCCCTGCACCAGGCTGGGAAGACTGAATCTGCAATAGCCAACCAGCTTGGAGTGAAGGAATCAACAGTGGGAGCAATAATTAGAAAATGGAAGACATACAAGACCACTGATAATCTCCCTCGATCTGGGGCTCCACGCAAAATCCCACCCCGTGGGGTCAGAATGATCACAAGAACGGTGAGCAAAAATCCCAGAACCACGTGGGGGGACCTAGTGAATGAACTGCAGAGAGCTGGGACCAATGTAACAAGGCCTACCATAAGTAACACACTACGCCACCATGGACTCAGATCCTGCAGTGCCAGACGTGTCCCACTGCTTAAGCCAGTACATGTCCGGGCCCGTCTGAAGTTTGCTAGAGAGCATTTGGATGATCCAGAGGAGTTTTGGGAGAATGTCCTATGGTCTGATGAAACCAAACTGGAACTGTTTGGTAGAAACACAACTTGTCGTGTTTGGAGGAAAAAGAATACTGAGTTGCATCCATCAAACACCATACCTACTGTAAAGCATGGTGGTGGAAACATCATGCTTTGGGGCTGTTTCTCTGCAAAGGGGCCAGGACGACTGATCCGGGTACATGAAAGAATGAATGGGGCCATGTTTCGTGAGATTTTGAGTGCAAACCTCCTTCCATCAGCAAGGGCATTGAAGATGAAACGTGGCTGGGTCTTTCAACATGACAATGATCCAAAGCACACCGCCAGGGCAATGAAGGAGTGGCTTCGTAAGAAGCATTTCAAGGTCCTGGAGTGGCCTAGCCAGTCTCCAGATCTCAACCCTATAGAAAACCTTTGGAGGGAGTTGAAAGTCCATGTTGCCAAGCGAAAAGCCAAAAACATCACTGCTCTAGAGGAGATCTGCATGGAGGAATAGGCCAACATACCAACAACAGTGTGTGGCAACCTTGTGAAGACTTACAGAAAACGTTTGACCTCTGTCATTGCCAACAAAGGATAGATTACAAAGTATTGAGATGAAATTTTGTTTCTGACCAAATACTTATTTTCCACCATAAAATGCAAATAAAATGATAAAAAAACAGACAATGTGATTTTCTGGATTTTTTTTTCTCAGTTTGTCTCCCATAGTTGAGGTCTACCTATGATGTAAATTACAGACGCCTCTCATCTTTTTAAGTGGTGGAACTTGCACTATTGCTGACTGACTAAATACTTTTTTGCCCCACTGTATATATATATATATATATATATATATATACACATTCAGCTCTAGCAAAAATTAAGAGACCACTTCAAAGTGTTCAGTTTGTCTGATCTCTCTCTTTATAGGTATATTTCTGAGTAAAATGTAAATTGTTCTTTTATTCTATAAACTACTGACAACATGTCTCCGAAGTTCCAAGCAATAAATTTTGTATTTATTTTCTGAAAACGAGAAATTGTCAAAATAGCAAAAAAATGCATTGCTTGCAGACCTCAAATAATGCAAAATAACAAGTTCATAATCATTTAGAAACAACAATACTAATGTTTTACCTCAGGAAGAGTTCAGAAATTAATATTTTGTGGAATAACCATGATTTTTAATCACAGCTTTCATGTGTCTTGGCATGCTTTCCACCAGTCTTTCACACGGCTTTTGGGTGACCTTATGCCGCTCCTGGTACAGTAATGTCAGCAGTTCTTCTTTGTTTGATGGCTTGTGACTATCCATCATCCTCTTGATTACATTCCAGAGGTTTTCAATGGGGTTCAGGTCTGGAGATTGTGCTGCCCATGACAGGGATTTGATATGGTGGTCCTTCATCCACACCGTGATTGACCTAGCTGTGTGACATGGCGCATTGTCCTGCTGGAAAAACCAGTCCTCAGAGTTGGGGAACATTGCCTGAGCAGAAGGAATCCACTGTTTTTCCAGGATAACCTTGTATGCGGCCTGATCTATACGTCCTTCGCAAAGAACAACCTGCCCAATTCCAGCCTTGCTGAAGCATCCCCAGATCAACACCTGGGCATCTAATGGTTAGACGGAGACCTGGAGAGGCGTACAAGCCACAGTGTCTTGGACCCACTGTGAAATTTGGTGGAGGATCTGTGATGATCTGGGAATTCTTCAGCAAGGCTGGAATTGGGCAGGTTGTTCTTTGCGAAGGACGTATGAATCAGGCCGCATGTGTGGATGAAGGACCACCACATCAAATCCCTGTTATGGCCGCCGAATGTCCAGACCTGAACTGTAAATGCCCAAACGTGGTGTGGAGTAGCAGTGCTCCGCGCATGCCCGTGGGCGGCATGGGAAGGTGTATTGGGTGACAGTTTGCGTGTGCTGACAATGATGACTGCAGAGCTCCCTGCCCCAGTTGGAGCGCGATACTCTGCGCTGACACCTGGTGCTGACACTCGGCGCTGACACCGGGCGCTGACACTCTGCGCTGACACTCTGCGCTGACACTCTGTGCTGACACTCTGCGCTGACACCGGGTGCTGACACTCTGCGCTGATACTCTGCGCTGACACTCTGTGCTGACACTCTGCGCTGACACCGGGTGCTGACACTCTGCGCTGATACTCTGCACTGACACCGGGCGCTGACACTCTGTGCTGATACTCTGCGCTGACACCGGGTGCTGACACTCTGTGCTGACACCGGGTGCTGACACTCTGTGCTGATACTCTGCGCTGACACTCTGTGCTGACACTCTGCGCTGATACTCTGCGCTGACACCGGGTGCTGACACTCTGTGCTGATACTCTGCGCTGACACTCTGTGCTGACACTCTGCGCTGATACTCTGTGCTGACACTCTGTGCTGATACTCTGCGCTGACACCGGGCGCTGACACTCTGTGCTGATACTCTGCGCTGACACCGGGTGCTGACACTCTGTGCTGATACTCTGCGCTGACACTCTGTGCTGACACTCTGCGCTGACACTCTGTGCTGACACTCTGTGCTGATACTCTGCGCTGACACCGGGCGCTGACACTCTGTGCTGATACTCTGCGCTGACACCGGGTGCTGACACTCTGTGCTGATACTCTGCGCTGACACTCTGTGCTGACACTCTGCGCTGATACTCTGCACTGACACTCTGCGCTGACACCGGGTGCTGACACTCTGTGCTGACACTCTGCGCTGACACTCGGTGCTGACACTCTGTGCTGACACTCTGCGCTGACACTCGGTGCTGACACTTTGCGCTGTCACTGGGCGCTGTTACTCTGCGCTGACACTCTGCGCTGATACTCTGCGCTGACACTCGGCGCTGACACTCTGTGCTGACACCCGACGCTGACACTCCACGCTGACACTCTGCGCTGACACTGGACGCTGATACTCTGCGCTGACACTCGGCACTGACACTCTGCGCTGACACTCCACGCTGACACTGGACGCTGACACTCGGTGCTGACACTCTGCGCTGACACTGGACGCTGACACTCGGTGCTGACACTCTGTGCTGACACTCGGCGCTGACACTCCACGCTGACACTCTGCGCTGACACTGGACGCTGATACTCGGTGCTGACACTCTGTGCTGACACTCGGCGCTGACACTCCACGCTGACACTCTGCGCTGACACTGGACGCTGATACTCGGTGCTGACACTCGGCACTGACACTCTGCACTGACACTGGACGCTGACACTCGGTGCTGACACTCTGCGCTGACACTGGACGCTGACACTCTGTGCCGACACTCGGCGCTGACACTCCACGCTGACACTGAGCTTTGACACCCGGTGCTGACACTCCCTGCACTAATCTCCTCCTGACGTCTGTGTTTCCTATTTCTGATTTATGCTTCCAGCCAAGGTAAACATGTGGGAAAATCTGAGGTTTCCTTTCTTCCCAGCGTGCCAAATCCCCACCCGCCGTGTACTGCTCCACATCATTGTGGATCCACACCTGAACCCCTGCCGCCATGCCATATTCACATCAGGAAGAGATCCAAGAGCCTCACTTTCTGGACCTGCACCTTTATTGAAGATACACCCTTCCTTAAAGGGGTTGTCCATTTTCGCGGACAAATTTTTTTTTTTTCTCAAAATGGGGCTAAAAATTATTTTTCCAATTTAATCTCATTTAAAATTTTGCTTTTACAGTCTCATTGTTTTCCTGTAGATTCAACTTTGATGGAGTCATAAAGTCAGCTGAGAGGAGCTGAGAAAAAGACAGATAAAAGAGATGCTAACTCCCTATCAGGTCTTCGTAGCCGACTCACTGACGGATTCTCAGTTAGCTCAGTCCACAGCCTGCAATAGACGGTGCAGCACGGAGCAAATAGAAGGCAAACGGTGCAGCAATGTTAATGAAACCCAATTGCAGAAATGACTGTAAGCCCCAATTACATGCCCCAATTACAACCCCTTTAAGGAGAAACAATCATCCATGCACGAAATATGACCTACATGAATCTGTGTCTAGTGGTGCTAAGGCGAGAGATTAAGTGGTGGAATAAAGGCAGAAAATAATGGTGAAAACCTGCTGCCGTCTGCAAGAGAACTACAAGAAGAAGTCTGCCTGGCCGTGCCGAGACACGCTGCCACTTACCACTGCTGACGTCACCCATCGGGCACCAGCGCATCATCTGCATGAAGATGAACAGGATTAATGAGGTGAAGACATCTTTCCAGTTGCTTCTAATGGGCCGGAAACCTGCTGTGTCACCGTGACTCTCCTGTGCTCAGACTTATATCTTCGGTTCTGGGCGAAGGGTTCAGGCAGGACAGGAAAAAATGCTGCAAATGAAGAATAGGAGTTTAATTTTTCCATTAAATTACTCATTCATCAATATAATGCAAAGTGAATGAACGAAAGAGAACTATAAATCCCATCAATATTTGGTGACCGGCCTTCACCTTCAGCACTTCTCCTAAATTCTCTTGCACACAGTTGAAGGAACTCGGCAGGAGGTTGTTCCAAACATCTTGGAGGACCGACCCCAGATCTTCTGTGTATGAGGCTTGTGCGGATCCTGATCCTGTGAGATCAGGGCTGTGCACGGCCGGATCATCACCTCCAGGACTCCTCGTTCCTAATGACACTGGCTGCATGTTTGGGGTCGTTTTCAGGCTGCAGAAATAATTTGGAGCCAATTAGACGCCTCCCTGATGGTATTACACGATGGAGAAATATCTGCCTGGATTTCTTGTTCTTCAGTGTAAAGAAGAACAAGGAGGAAGTGATGACTCGGCCTCACACAGCCCTGACCTCCTGCGGTGACCCACCAGTATGTTTTCCTGGAGGGACACTTGTTAGTCATTTTTTGGTGATGCATTGGTTTGGAAATCATTATTTGTGATCTATGGGTATAGCAATCCGTGATCCATTGGTATAGCATTTATTCAGTGGTAATCCATTGGTTTTCCAATCAATCTGGGTGATCCAGGGGTTTACCATTCATTCCTGGTGATCCATTAGTTTACGACTAGTGCTCGTTACTCCAGTTTGCCCAGGGAGCCCGGGTATGCACTGAGTATAGAGATGCTCCAAGTCCCCGTGTCTCCATAAAACATGCGGCATTGCCTGACATACATGGGTAATCCCTGCATGTTTTGTGGTTGTCTAACACCCACGAAAGCTGCGTCCATGGGGACTCGATCATGTCACTCAAGCACCCGCGATACTCAGTGCATACGCGGGCACCCTGGGCAAACTGGGGTAATGAGCACTAGAGTTCATCACTATTTAACACTCATTTTTGTTAATCTATTGGCTTAGCACTTACCTTACTTATTTAGATCTATTAATTTCATGGTGATCCAGTGAATTACCATTCATTCCAGGTGATCCTGTTGTTTCCAATTCATGATCTATAGATTCAGCAGCGACAACAGGAGCGTGGAGGTGACTGCATCCATAGGTGAGCATCAGGGCTGCGGCGGTGAAGGGCCAGGAATGGTGCTTTTCTGCAGAGGCAAAAATATGAGGAGATGACAGATGGAATATGAGAGAAATGGCATACAGGAGTGTTCATAAAGCCAGCAGCCCACTATGACTAACCAGAGTAATCACTGTTTATGGTATAAATGATATCACCACACGTCACACAATTTACCAGTTGGTGCAGAGATTCTAAGAAAACCCCCAGACTCCACATTCATGAGCTGCAGGTTTCTGAGTCTGTGTATTAGAATAATTAATTGAAAGGTGGAAGTGTTCACAATTATATCAATCAGTAAGGTCAATCATTGTGTGAAGAGACAGGGGTGAATCCGCTGGCCCTTATTTAAGGCTGAAGCCAGCACGTTGTACATTTATTTCTCCTAGAACACCTGAGAAATGTGGGTCGTTGGAGACATTGTTCTTCTGAACGGCGTACTGTGATTAAAGAGTTTATTGGAGATGGTTAAAGTTATAAAGAAGAGCAGACACTGATAGGTGGAAAGCCAAACCAGAGAGACGTGGAAGAAAATGGAAGACGACCATTGGAATGGATGGAAGAAGAGCCAGAATGTCAAAGGCTCAGCCAACGATTGGCTCCAGGATTGTCACAGACAGTCTCACGTTACCTGCGAGGACTCTGACAGCTAGAAGACGCCTGTGTGACGCTAATCTCTGAGCAAGAAATCCCCGCAAAGTCTCACTGTTAATAAAGACATGTACTGAAGCGGATACAACTTGCCAAAGATCACATGAACCGGCCTAAAGAGAAATGGAGAAACATTGTGTGGACTGAGGAAAATAAAATTGTTCCAGGGGCCGCAGACAGTGCGTCAGACGACCCCCAAACCCTGCATTCAGCCACAGTACACTCTGCACACAGTGAAGCATGGTGGAAGCATCATGATATGGGCAGGTTTCTCTTACTATGGTGCAGGACCTATTACCTCATACCAGCGATCATGGACCAGTCTGCAGATATTAAAATACTTGAAGAGGTCATGTTGCCTTACGGTGAAGAGGATGTGCCCTGGAAATAGGGGTTTCACCAAGACAGCGACCCTAAACACAACAGTAAATGAGCAAAATCTTGGTTCCAGGCCAACAAAATTGAGGTTATGGAGCGGCCAGCCCAATCCCCGGACATTAATCCGATAGAACACTTGTGGGGCGACATCAAAAATGCCCTTCCTAAGGCAAAGCCGACAAATGACAAAAAATTGTGGGATGTAGTCCGAGTATCCTGGGCTGGAAAAACAGGGGACAGCGGCCAGAAGATGGTGACTCCATGCAACATAGATGTGAACTAAAAAACTGTGGGAGACAAATCAGGTCAGTGATTCACAGGAATAATAAATCCACAAAAAATAGTAATATTGTGAGTTTGTAAAGACAAATGCAGACACTGCTGTCTATTAGAACGGCCCAATGTTCATTTTTTGTTATTTTCTGTAAAGTAGTTAAAAATTATATTATATTAAAATTATAATTTCTTTTCATGTTTTGAATTTGAAAACAGTGTGCAATGTTCCCAATGCTGGAAATGACAACTAGGAGGAAGATTTTGTGACTAACTCAGGTTTTTGAACGCACAACACACTGCTATTATTTTGAGCATTACTGTATGAGAGGGGTGAGGGATAAGGAATGTGATGGATGGAGAGACATATTCTCGTCTGCCATGTCGCTCACCGCCCTAATACTCACCAATGGATGAAGTCACCGCCACGCCTGTCCTCGCTGCTCCTCCTCCTATCCACGCTGCTCTGTCTATTTTGCTTGCTGCTCCTCGAAGCACATGTTGATCCCAATGCAGTCACCATTAAAATGGCGCTGCACTGTGATTCCAGTGTTTATTCTATACTGAGCACTATGTGGGGCACATTATACTGTGGAGCACTATGTGGGGCGCATTGTACTGTGGAGCACTATGTGGGGCACATTATACTGTGGAGCACTATGTGGGGCCCATTATACTGTGGAGCACTATGTGGGGCGCATTGTACTGTGGAGCACTATGTGGGGCCCATTATACTGTGGAGCACTATGTGGGGCCCATTATACTGTGGAGCACTATGTGGGGCGCATTGTACTATGGAGCACTATGTGGGGCCCATTGTACTGTGGAGCACTATGTGGGGCGCATTGTACTGTGGAGAACTATGTGGGGCGCATTGTACTATGGAGCACTATGTGGGGCGCATTGTACTGTGGAGCACTATGTGGGGCGCATTGTACTGTGGAGAACTATGTGGGGCGCATTGTACTATGGAGCACTATGTGGGGCGCATTGTACTGTGGAGCACTATGTGGGGCGCATTGTACTGTGGAGAACTATGTGGGGCGCATTGTACTATGGAGCACTATGTGGGGCGCATTGTACTGTGGAGCACTATGTGGGGCGCATTGTACTGTGGAGCACTATGTGGGGCGCATTGTACTGTGGAGCACTATGTGGGGCCCATTATACTGTGGAGCATTATGTGGGGCGCATTGTACTGTGGAGCACTATGTGGGGCGCATTGTACTGTGGAGAACTATGTGGGGCGCATTGTACTATGGAGCACTATGTGGGGCACATTGTACTGTGGAGCATTATGTGGGGCGCATTGTACTGTGGAGCACTATGTGGGGTGCATTGTACTGTGGAGCACTATGTGGGGCCCATTATACTGTGGAGAACTATGTGGGGCCCATTATACTGTGGAGCACTATGTGGGGCCCATTGTACTGTGGAGCATTATGTGGGGCGCATCATACTGTGGAGCATTATGTGGGGTGCATTGTACTGTGGAGCATTATGTGGGGCGCATTGTACTGTGGAGCACTATGTGGGGCCCATTATACTGTGGAGCACTATGTGGGGCACAAAATACTGTGGACCACTATGTGGGGGGCATTGTACTGTGGAGCATTATGTGGGGCACATTGTACTGTGGAGAACTATGTGGGGGCAAAATACGGTATAGCACTATGTAGGGCACAAAATACTGTGGACCACTATGTGGGGCGCATTATACTGTGGAGCATTGTGTGGGGCACATTGTACTGTGGAGAACTATATGGGGCGCATTGTACTGTGGAGCACTATATGGGGCGCATTGTACTGTGGAGCACTATGTGGGGCGCATTGTACTGTGGAGCATTATGTGGGGCGCATTGTACTGTGGAGCATTATGTGGGGCACATTGTACTGTGGAGAACTATATGGGGCGCATTGTACTGTGGAGCACTATGTGGGGCGCATTGTACTGTGGAGCACTATGTGGGCCGCATTGTACTGTGGAGCACTATGTGGGGCGCATTGTACTGTGGAGAACTATGTGGGGCGCATTGTACTGTGGAGCACTATGTGGGGCGCATTGTACTGTGGAGAACTATATGGGGCGCATTGTATTGTGGGGCACTATGTGGGGCGCATTGTACTGTGGAGCACTATGTGAGGCGCATTGTACTGTGGAGAACTATGTGGGGCCCATTATACTGTGGAGCACTATGTGGGGTGCATTGTACTGTGGAGCATTATGTGGGGCACATTGTACTGTGGAGAACTATATGGGGCGCATTGTACTGTGGAGCACTATGGGGGGTGCTTTGTACTGTGGAGAACTATGTGGGCCGCATTGTACTGTGGAGCACTATGTGGGGCGCATTGTACTGTGGAGCACTATGTGGGGCGCATTGTACTGTGGAGCATTATGTTGGGCGCATTGTACTGTGGAGCACTATGTGAGGCGCATGGTACTGTGGAGCACTATGTGGGGCGCATTGTACTGTGGAGAACTATATGGGGCGCATTGTACTGTGGAGCACTATGT
The DNA here is from genome assembly GCF_051348905.1 of Ranitomeya variabilis. Classification (NCBI taxonomy): domain Eukaryota; kingdom Metazoa; phylum Chordata; class Amphibia; order Anura; family Dendrobatidae; genus Ranitomeya; species Ranitomeya variabilis. The sequence continues at coordinate 48,069,061 of NC_135236.1, forward strand.
GGGGCGCATTGTACTGTGGAGCACTATGTGAGGCGCATGGTACTGTGGAGCACTATGTGGGGCACAATGTACTGTGGAGCATTATGTGGGGCGCATTGTACTGTGGAGAACTATGTGGGGGCAAAATACGGTGGAGCACTATGTGGGGCCCATTATACTGTGGAGCACTATGTGGGGCGCATTGTACTGTGGAGAACTATATGGGGCGCATTGTACTGTGGAGCACTATGTGGGGCGCATTGTACTGTGGAGCACTATGTGGGGCACATTGTACTGTGGAGAACTATGTGGGGCGCATTGTACTGTGGAGAACTATGTGGGGGCAAAATACGATGGAGCACTATGTGGGGCCCATTATACTGTGGAGCACTATGTGGGGCGCATTGTACTGTGGAGCACTATGTGGGGCGCATTGCACTGTGGAGCATTATGTGGGGCACATTGTACTGTGGAGCACTATGTGGGGGCAAAATACGGTATAGCACTATGTAGGGCACAAAATACTGTGGACCACTATGTGGGGCGCATTATACTGTGGAGCACTATGTGGGGCGCATTGCACTGTGGAGCATTGTGTGGGGCACATTGTACTGTGGAGCACTATGTGAGGCGCATTGTACTGTGGAGCATTATGTGGGGCACATTGTACTGTGGAGAACTATATGGGGCGCATTGTACTGTGGAGCACTATGTGGGGCCCATTATACTGTGGAGCACTATGTGGGGCGCATTGTACTGTGGAGCACTATATGGGGCGCATTGTACTGTGGAGCACTATGTGGGGCGCATTGTACTGTGGAGCACTATGTGGGCCGGATTGTACTGTGGAGCACTATGTGGGGCGCATTGTACTGTGGAGAACTATATGGGGCGCATTGTACTGTGGAGCACTATGTGGGGCGCATTGTACTGTGGAGAACTATATGGGGCGCATTGTACTGTGGGGCACTATGTGGGGCGTATTGTACTGTGGAGCACTATGTGAGGCGCATTGTACTGTGGAGAACTTTGTGGGGCCCATTATACTGTGGAGCACTATGTGGGGAGCATTGTACTGTGGAGCATTATGTGGGGCACATTGTACTGTGGAGAACTATATGGGGCGCATTGTACTGTGGAGCATTATGTGGGGCGCATTGTACTGTGGAGAACTATATGGGGCGCATTGTACTGTGGAGCACTATGTGGGGCGCATTGTACTGTGGAGCACTATGTGAGGCGCATGGTACTGTGGAGCACTATGTGGGGCGCATTGTACTGTGGAGAACTATATGGGGCGCATTGAACTGTGGAGCACTATGTGGGGCGCATTGTACTGTGGAACACTATGTGAGGCGCATGGTACTGTGGAGCACTATGTGGGGCGCATTGTACTGTGGAGCACTATGTGGGGCACATTGTACTGTGGAGCACTATGTGGGGCGCATTGTACTGTAGAGAACTATGTGGGGGCAAAATACGGTGGAGCACTATGTGGGGCCCATTATACTGTGGAGCACTATGTGGGGCGCATTGTACTGTGGAGCGCATTGTACTGTGGAGAACTATATGGGGCGCATTGTACTGTGGAGAACTATGTGGGGGCAAAATACGGTGGAGCACTATGTGGGGCCCATTATACTGTGGAGCACTATGTGGGGCGCATTGTACTGTGGAGCGCATTGTACTGTGGAGGACTATATGGGGCGCATTGTACTGTGGAGCACTATGTGGGGCGCATTGTACTGTGGAGCACTATGTGGGGCGCATTGTACTGTGGAGCACTATGTGGGGCGCATTGTACTGTGGAGAACTATGTGGGGGCAAAATACAGTGGAGCACTATGTGGGGCCCATTATACTGTGGCGCACTATGTGGGGTGCATTATACTGTGGAGCACTATGTGGGGCGCATTGTACTGTGGAGCACTATGTGAGGCGCATTGTACTGTGGAGCACTATGTGGGGCGCATTGTACTGTGGAGCACTATGTGGGGCACATTGTACTGTGGAGCACTATGTGGGGCGCATTGTACTGTGGAGAACTATGTGGGGGCAAAATACGGTGGAGCACTATGTGGGGCCCATTATACTGTGGAGCACTATCTGGGGCGCATTGTACTGTGGAGCGCATTGTACTGTGGAGAACTATATGGGGCGCATTGTACTGTGGAGCACTATGTGGGGCGCATTGTACTGTGGAGCACTATGTGGGGCGCATTGTACTGTGGAGCACTATGTGGGGCGCATTGTACTGTGGAGAACTATATGGTGCGCATTGTACTGTGGAGCACTATGTGGGGCCAATTATACTGTGGCACACTATGTGGGGCGCATTGTACTGTGGAGCACTATGTGGGGCGCATTGTACTGTGGAGCACTATGTGGGGCGCATTGTACTGTGGAGCACTATGTGGGGCGCATTGTACTGTGGAGAACTATGTGGGGCGCATTGTACTGTGGAGAACTATGTGGGGCGCATTGTACTGTGGAGCACTATGTGGGGCGCATTGTACTGTGGAGAACTATATGGGGCGCATTGTACTGTGGAGCACTGTGTGGGGCGTATTGTACTGTGGAGCATTATGTGGGGCACATTGTACTGTGGAGAACTATGTGGGGCGCATTGTACTATGGAGCACTACGTGGGGCACATTGTATTATGGAGCATTATGTGGGGCACATTGTACTGTGGAGAACTATATGGGACGCATTGTACTGTGGAGAACTATGTGGGGCGCATTGTACTGTGGAGAACTATGTGGGGCGCATTGTACTGTCGAGCACTATGTGAGGCGCATTGTACTGTGGAGCACTACGTGGGGCACATTGTACTATGGAGCATTATGTGGGGCACATTGCACTGTGGAGAACTACGTGGGGCACATTGTACTATGGAGCACTATATGGGGCGCATTGTACTGTGGAGCACTATGTGGGGCGCATTGTACTGTGGAGCACTATGTGGGGCCCATTATACTCTGGAGCACTATGTGGGGCCCATTATACTGTGGAGCACTATGCGGGGCCCATTATACTGTGGAGCACTATGTGGGGTGCATTGTACTGTGGAGCACTATGTGGGGTGCATTATACTGTGGAGCACTATGTGGGGCGCATTGTACTGTGGAGCACTCTATGGGGCCCATTGTACTGTGGAGCACTATGTGGGGCGCATTATACTGTGGAGAACTATGTGGGGCCCATTATACTGTGGAGCACTATGTGGGGCGCATTGTACTGTTGAGCATTATGTGGGGCGCATTGTACTGTGGAGAACTATATGGGGCACATTGTACTGTGGAGCACTATGTGGGGCGCATTGTACTGTGGAGCACTATGTGGGGCTCATTGTACTGTGGAGCACTATGTGGGGCGCATTGTACTATGGAGCACTATGTGGGGCGCATTGTACTGTGGAGCACTATGTGGGGCGCATTGTACTGTGGAGCACTATGTGGGGCGCATTGTACTGTGGAGCATTTTGTGGGGCACATTGTACTGTGGAGAAGTATGTGGGGCGCATTGTACTGTAGAGCACTATGTGGGGTGCACTGTACTGTGGAGAACTATGTGGGGGCAAAATACGGTGGAGCACTATGTGGGGGCCCATTATACTGTCGTCTTTGAAATGTGTGACCCCACTTCATCTACTTCTATGGGAGTAGTGATATAGTAAATGAAGTGGGGTCACACATTACACCACTGATTCCATATTACAACTATGGTGGTGCACCCTAATAGTGGATGTAGGAGAACCTCAGAAGATGATCGCGCTGCGCACTGTACTACAAAAATAAACTCGATGCAAACACCAACAGTGATATTACTGCCATACAGTGGTAGATACGAGTGCTTCATATAATATAATGCACTCCCCATAGGCCTCCATACAGTATAATGCACTTCCCATTGGCCTCCATACACTATGATAATCTCACCATAGGCCTTTATACAGTATAATGCACTCCCCATAGGCCTTCATACAGTATAATGCACTCCCCATATGCCTCCATATAGTATAATGCACTCCCGATAATCCTCCATATAGTATAATGCACTCCATAGTCATCGATATAGTACAATACACTGTCCATAGTCTTCCATACAGTATAATGCACTCCCCATAGGCCTCCTTATAGTAAAATGCACTACCCATAGGTCTCCATGCAGAATAATGCGCTCCCCATAGTCCTCCATACAGTATAATGCACACACCACAGGTCTCCATATAGTATATTGCTCTCCCCATAGGCCTCCATATAGTATAATGCACTTAGCCCTGTATCTTATCCCACCGAGTGTTACTGTAAATGTATCTAATAGCGCACGTGATACACTCCACGTATCTAACTCCAGCTTAGGATACAACGACCAGCACTAACAGAATTGGAGCTACCGTCCTCGGTGACACTGTCCTTGTCAGTATAACTGGCTGTTACCAACAAAATGGCTGATCACTGTGATCCTAAACTTCAGACACCAAGAGGAAGGTCCAGCTCCAGGTAAAACCAATGGTTTCTGCAGTTTCTACGTCTGGTCAGGACGACACCCGAGCTCTACAACCGGACTATGGCAGGTGAGCTGGCTTCTCATTTTTCTAATCCTAAACTTCATCCTTTCTTATCTTTTTTTTTTTACAAGGGGAGAGGAGACATCACACACTGAGCAGATTCCGCCCTCATTTACTGCCCCTCATTTACTGCACACTGCAGCCATAATGTGAGCACTAGGATTTCAGGGCAAATTTTGGCAGCTGCTCCCCCTAGTGTTTAAAAGTGGAAATACCAAACCTTTTAAAATTTATTTTTCATCTTACCTCATTAAAAACAAATATATAAAAAAATCAAACATTAATACTTTACATTTTTTCAATTGATGGCACCTTCCCTTTAAGGTTTTTATTATCATTGTTATCTATATTATAGCACCATTTATTCCATGGCGCTTTACACGTGAAAAGGGGTATTGATAATAAAAGCGAGTACAATAATCTTGAACAAAACGAGTCACCGACTGGTACAGAGAGAGAGATGACCCTGCCCAGGACGGCATACAGTCTATGTGTCTATTCCATGGAGATCCAATATTTTCTTGCAATTGTTTGGCCAACAGCTTTCCTGCAGCCCCCACCTTCATTGTACAGTGATTACCATGTTCTGAAACCCATTTTGACTGATCCCATTAGTAAAGTCTATGTGGATAGAAGGTCGTCTTCTTTCTTCCAGAACAATGATCTTTTAACTAATTAGCAACCTGTGATCAGAAAACTCCACTCCATGGGGGGCTCTGATGATAAGCTTGATGAGTGGGATCTTCCTTCCAATAACCTTATCAGAAGCTATGGCAGCAAAAGCCACATTCAGCTGAGAACAAGCGCTGGCATCGGCCATCCCAACTCCCTGGACGTGATCGCCTCGGGAGACACACGGGCTGCGCAATGGAGCCTCGGGGGGCCGCATGTTTGAGACCCCTAATCTAGAGCTTGACCTGGAAAACTTGGGTGGAGAGATGAACTAGTGACCATCATGTAATGTCTTATAACTACTCCACATCTCCTACGGGACAGTTAATATGGCGCTCCGGCAGAGAGAATGTGCCACTCCTGCAGAAACACGGTGCCCCTCCAGCAGAGAGATGTGCCCCTCTGGCAGAGAGAATGTGCCCCTCTGGCAGAGAGAAAAAGTGCCCCTCCGACAGAGAGAATGTGCCCCTTCGGCAGAGAGATGGTGCCCCTCCGACAGAAAGAATGTGCCCCTCCAGCAGAGAGATGGTGCCCCTCCAGCAGACAGAAGGTGCCCCTCCGGTAGACAGATGGTGCTCCTCTGGCAGACAGAAGGTGCCCCTCCGACAGAGAGAATGTGCCCCTCCTGCAGAGAGATGGTGCTCCTCCAGCAGAGAGATGGTGCCCCTCCTGGAGAAATACGGTGCCCCTCCAGCAGACAGAAGGTGCCCCTCCGGCAGAGAGATGGTGCCATACCAGCAGACAGATGGTGCTCCTCCAGCAGAGAGATGGTGCCCCTCCGGCAGACAGAAGGTGCCACTCCGGCATAGACGGTGCCCCTCCGGCAGAGAGAAGATTCCCCTCTGGAAGAGAGAAGGTGCCCCTCTGGCAGAGAGATGGTGCCCCTCCGGCAGAGAGACGATGCCCCTCCGGCAGAGAGACGATGCCCCTCCTTCAGAGAGGTGGTGCCCCTCCGGCAGAGGAAAGGTGCCCCTCCGGCAGAGAGATGATGCCCCTCTGGCAGAGAGATGGTGCCCCTCCGGCAGAGAGATGATGCCCCTCCGGCAGAGAGATGGTGCCCCTCCGGCAGAGAGATGATGCCCCACCGGCAGAGAGAAGTGCCCCTCCGGCAGAGAGACGGTGCCCCTCCGGCAGAGAGATGATGCCCCTCTGGCAGAGAGACGGTGCCCCTCCGGCAGAGAGACGATGCCCCTCCGGCAGAGAGAAGGTGCCCCCCGGCAGAGAGACGGTGCCCCTCCGGCAGAGACGGTGCCCCCCCCCGGCAGAGAGGTGTCCCTCCGGCAGAGAGAAGGTGCCCCTCCGGCAGAGGGACGGTGTCCCTCCGGCAGAGAGATGGTGCCCCTCCGGCAGAGGTGTCCCTCCGGCTGAGAGACGATGCCCCTCCGGCAGAGAGATGGTGCCATTCCGGCAGAGACGGTGCCCCTCCGGCAGAGAGACGGTGCCCCTCCGGCAGAGAGAAGTTGCCCCTCTGGCAGAAACACGCTGCCCCTCCGGCAGAGAGATGGTGCCCCTCCGGTAGAGAGAAGGTGCCCCTCCGGCAGAGATACAGTGCCCCTCCTAATCCAGTCTAATAAATATAAGCACCAATTCTTGCCTTGTGTTCGGACCCCGGGCTCTCCTGAATGAGGGGCACACTGCCAATATCACCAGCACCCTGCACACTAGTGGCCAACAATGCTGCCCCTTCTCACTCCGCTGTGCCAGTAAGTAACCAGTCTGATCTGTGGGAATGAGTAATGGGTGACACATAAGCAGTGACGTCACTTGCAGTTCATGGGCCCCAATACAAAAGCTGCAACAAGGCCCCCAAATACTGCAAGTCTCTACTAGTACTGGTCTTCCAATAGGGCGAAGGGACTTTTTGGGCCCCGCAGGCTCCAGGGCCCGGCTGCGGTTGCACCCCCTGCACCTATTGCACTTACTCCTCCTATGAGGTCAGCCTGGAGAAATAAGGCAGGTGGGATTAGAAGCCCCCATACTAGACACGGCTGAGACTTGCACCCCCCATCATTTGTAGCCACAGCCAATGTTGGTGAGTGGAGGAGGGTTTTCAGCTTTATGAACTTATAAAAATAAAAAAAGGGATTAAATTGCAAGTGAAAAGTACAAACCACATGGAAGAGTAGCAAATATTAAACAAGAACCAGCAGGTTTTTATTTTTCCAGTAGGCCCCTCTCTGCCCCCTGCCCTCGGCGTGAACCCACCTGCCGCCTCAGTCTCTGCCGGACAGACGATAACGGGAGAAGATACTTTGTATCCAGGACCGGATGTCACCAGTCTCCTGTCTGCAGAGCTCTGGCCGGGTGCTCAAGCGCCATCTTGTGTTCGTATTGAGGTACTGCAGCTCCGATCCATCGCTTGGCTTTTGCCATCGTCAGGTAAAGATGTATTTGTTGCTAGAAAAAAAGTTGTACCCAATAGTTTGTGAACCCCAGAAACAGCATTGGCGTGTCTACAGAATTAACATACAATGATCAGGAGTAAAAGTAACACTTGGGTCCTATGTCAGCAAACAATAGTAGATTGCAGACAGCACCTGGCAGTCGTGGGGTTAATAGTTATCGGATGACTCCTTGTAGGGGGCGCAGGGATGGGGGTGGGGGGAGGTGTGAGGGCATGGAGTACTTAATCTGATGTCCCCCTGTAGAGACAGCAGCAGACAGCAGAGAGGGCAGACCATGGCATTCGACATGTGGAGGGATTACCTGGGCCTCCGTGCCACCCTCAGTGCAGAGCCCACCAGCCGCCAGGACGCAGTGGATGATGGCACTGCACCCCCCATTGTGGCCGCAGCAGAGGTGCCATGGGTCAGCATGGCAGAAGATGTGGCCAGAAGAGGTCAGAGCCAGGAAGGCTCCAATACAGCCTCCACAAGTGTGCCAGGGAGAAGAGGGAAGAAGCAGCGCCGGTGCCCACCTATGGACCCTGCGCCCCCGGAGCCGGGCACCACCAGCACGGAGCCGGGATTCACCCCGTGCTCCTTCTGCAAGCACAATGGGGAGAGCGCCAGCTTCTACACTGCCCACTCCCTGAAGGACCACAGTGGGAAAGTGCTGTGCCCGGTCCTGAGGAGCTACATCTGCCCTCAGTGCGGGGCCACCGGGAACAAGGCCCACACCCGGAGATTCTGCCCGTTCACCTCAGAGACTTACACGTCCGTGTACCACTCCACAGCCAGGAGCCAGAATGGCAAACTGGGCAAGTAGATGGCACCATGGAGAAAGAACCTGGCTACTGAGGAGAGAGACAGATCCCCCCCGACTTCACACTGGCACTGCACCTCCAGGAACTACGATGGCATTGAGGTGGCACTGGCCACCAGTCCAGACTGGCACACCCCTGTGCATCTCCGGGAACCCAGATGCCATGTAGCGGGCACTTAGTCTCGTTTCTTCTTTTGTTCTGCACTTTTTTTCTTACTGTCGTGCTATTTATAGATTTCCTTTGTATTTATACTGTTGGTAGCAGTTTTAGTTGTATATTTTGGGCACTTTACCTGTGGGCAGTGCCCGTCCTGTTATGTAAAGCCGATGTTCCTAAGTAAAGCCACTTATATTACTGACCTTCTGCGTGCTGGGTGTTTTATGGGAGACGTCATCTGTTACTCATTCGGCTTGCAAACTATATTATCCATGGTCTGGGTCATACTGAGAAGCACTATAAGTCCCAGCTGTCCACGTACACTGAGATCCTCAGGTGTGATGTGTGGTGACGTTATATTATGAATAGTTTAGAATTAAAGACTTTTTGGAGAGGGAGGAAAAGTGGCTCATATGTGATCATGTTAGAATTTACAGGGGAACTCCACCTTTGATCATATTGATCCATGTCTGATTATAGTGTCAGTCCGGTCCTTGCCCACGAGGCGCCGGTGACGCTGCTCATACACCTCCTTATAATCGGTGGCTCATCTCCAGATGTGAACGATTAATTTTCTATGGACAGAAGAGCAGCGCACCGCCAGCCGCCATCTCCAGGCGGATTACGAACTCTTAGCACCGTGTACACGCAACGCACACTTGTCATTTATGTGATAAAACTGCTCTAATAAAAAAACGCAGGCTCTGTTCCTTTTCACTTTCTTTCTCTCCAATAAGCATCGACAACTCTACAAACCCCAGTCCAGAAGAATTGTCCATCAGAATATTCTTGTATCAGGTATTCAGGTCCCATAATCCTGGGTAATAAAAAAGCAACTTGGTATATACTTTAGGTTTCAGAAAACCTATAGAAGAGGCCCAAATACTGACCCCTGTGGTACCCCACTAGTAAGTGGCTTCTTCAATACTGCCCACTCCCCTCCTTGTGGTACTCCACTGCTGACTGACCTATGCAGTACTGACCTCCATAGTATCCCACTAATAAGAGTGACCTTTCTGGTATTTCAGTGGTCAACATGACCTCCTCCAATGCTTACCCCTATAGTACCCCACTAGTAACTGGGACGGCTCCAATACTAAAACATGTGGTGTCCCACTCGCAATTGGGACCCCTCCAATACTGACCTCTGTGATACCCCACTAGTAACTGGGACCCCTCCAATACTGACCTCTGTGATACCCCACTAGTAACTGGGACCCCTCCAATACTGACCTCTGTGATACCCCACTAGTAACTGTGACCCCTCCAATACTGACCTCTGTGATACCCCACTAGTAACTGGGACCCCTCCAATACTGACCTCTGTGATACCTCACTAGTAACTGGGACCCCTCCAATACTGACCTCTGTGATACCGCACTAGTAACTGGGACCCCTCCAATAATGACCTCTGATACCCCACTAGTAACTGGGACCCCTCCAATACTGATCTGTGATACCTCAGTAGTAACTGTGACCCCTCCAATACTGACCTCTGTGATGCCCCACTAGTAACTGTGACCCCTCCAATACTGACCTCTGTGATACCACAGTAGTAACTGGGACCCCTCCAATAATGACCTCTGTGATATCCCACTAGTAACTGGGACCCATCCAATACTGACCTCTGTGATACCCCACTAGTAACTGGGACCCCTCCAATACTGATCTCTGTGATACCCCACTAGTAACTGGGACCCCTCCAATACTGACCTCTGTGATACCCCACTAGTAACTGGGACCCCTCCAATACTGACCTCTGTGATACCCTAGTAACTGGGACCCATCCAATACTGACCTCTGTGATGCCCCACTAATAACTGGGACCCCTCCAATACTCACCTCTGTGATACCCCACTAGTAACTGGGACCCCTCCAATACTGACCTCTGTCATACCCCACTAGTAACTGGGACCCCTCCAATACTGATCTCTGTGATACCCCACTAGTAACTGGGACCCCTCCAATACTGACCTCTGTGATACCCCACTAGTAACTGGGACCCCTCCAATACTGACCTCTGTGATACCCCACTAGTAACTGGGACCCCTCCAATACTGACCTCTGTGATACCCCACTAGTAACTGGGACCCCTCCAATACTGACCTCTGTGATACCCCACTAGTAACTGGGACCCCTCCAATACTGACCTCTGTGATACCCCACTAGTAACTGGGACCCCTCCAATTCTGACCTCTGTGATGCCCCACTAGTAACTGGGACCCATCCAATACTGACCTCTGTGATACCCCACTAGTAACTGGGACCCATCCAATACTGACCTCTGTGATACCCCACTAGTAACTGGGACCCCTCCAATACTGACCTCTGTGATACCCCACTAGTAACTGGGACCCCTCCAATACTGACCTCTGTGATACCCCACTAGTAACTGGGACCCCTCCAATACTGACCTCTGTGATACCCCACTAGTAACTGGGACCCATCCAATACTGACCTCTGTGATACCCCACTAGTAACTGGGACCCATCCAATACTGACCTCTGTGATACCCCACTAGTAACTGGGACCACTCCAATACTCACCTCTGTGATGCCCCACTAGTAACTGGGACCACTCCAATACTGACCTCTGTGATACCCCACTAGTAACTGGGACCACTCCAATACTCACCTCTGTGATGCCCCACTAGTAACTGGGACCCCTCCAATACTGACCTCTGTGATACCCTAGTAACTGGGACCCATCCAATACTGACCTCTGTGATGCCCCACTAATAACTGGGACCCCTCCAATACTCACCTCTGTGATACCCCACAAGTAACTGGGACCCCTCCAATACTGACCTCTGTCATACCCCACTAGTAACTGGGACCCCTCCAATACTGATCTCTGTGATACCCCACTAGTAACTGGGACCCCTCCAATACTGACCTCTGTGATACCCCACTAGTAACTGGGACCCCTCCAATACTGACCTCTGTGATACCCCACTAGTAACTGGGACCCCTCCAATACTGACCTCTGTGATGCCCCACTAGTAACTGGGACCCATCCAATACTGACCTCTGTGATACCCCACTAGTAACTGGGACCCATCCAATACTGACCTCTGTGATACCCCACTAGTAACTGGGACCCCTCCAATACTGACCTCTGTGATGCCCCACTAATAACTGGGACCCCTCCAATACTCACCTCTGTGATACCCCACTAGTAACTGGGACCCCTCCAATACTGACCTCTGTCATACCCCACTAGTAACTGGGACCCCTCCAATACTGACCTCTGTCATACCCCACTAGTAACTGGGACCCCTCCAATACTGACCTCTGTGATACCCCACTAGTAACTGGGACCCCTCCAATACTGACCTCTGTGATACCCCACTAGTAACTGGGACCCCTCCAATACTGACCTCTGTGATACCCCACTAGTAACTGGGACCCCTCCAATTCTGACCTCTGTGATGCCCCACTAGTAACTGGGACCCATCCAATACTGACCTCTGTGATACCCCACTAGTAACTGGGACCCCTCCAATACTGACCTCTGTGATACCCCACTAGTAACTGGGACCCCTCCAATACTGACCTCTGTGATACCCCACTAGTAACTGGGACCCCTCCAATACTGACCTCTGTGATACCCCACTAGTAACTGGGACCCCTCCAATACTGACCTCTGTGATACCCCACTAGTAACTGGGACCCATCCAATACTGACCTCTGTGATACCTCACTAGTAACTGGGACCCATCCAATACTGACCTCTGTGATACCCCACTAGTAACTGGGACCACTCCAATACTCACCTCTGTGATGCCCCACTAGTAACTGGGACCACTCCAATACTGACCTCTGTGATACCCCACTAGTAACTGGGACCACTCCAATACTCACCTCTGTGATGCCCCACTAGTAACTGGGACCCCTCCAATACTGACCTCTGTGATACCCTAGTAACTGGGACCCATCCAATACTGACCTCTGTGATGCCCCACTAATAACTGGGACCCCTCCAATACTCACCTCTGTGATACCCCACAAGTAACTGGGACCCCTCCAATACTGACCTCTGTCATACCCCACTAGTAACTGGGACCCCTCCAATACTGATCTCTGTGATACCCCACTAGTAACTGGGACCCCTCCAATACTGACCTCTGTGATACCCCACTAGTAACTGGGACCCCTCCAATACTGACCTCTGTGATACCCCACTAGTAACTGGGACCCCTCCAATACTGACCTCTGTGATACCCCACTAGTAACTGGGACCCCTCCAATACTGACCTCTGTGATACCCCACTAGTAACTGGGACCCCTCCAATACTGACCTCTGTGATGCCCCACTAGTAACTGGGACCCATCCAATACTGACCTCTGTGATACCCCACTAGTAACTGGGACCCATCCAATACTGACCTCTGTGATACCCCACTAGTAACTGGGACCCCTCCAATACTGACCTCTGTGATACCCCACTAGTAACTGGGACCCCTCCAATACTGACCTCTGTGATACCCCACTAGTAACTGGGACCACTCCAATACTCACCTCTGTGATGCCCCACTAGTAACTGGGACCCCTCCAATACTGACCTCTGTGATACCCCACTAGTAACTGGGACCCCTCCAATACTGACCTCTGTGATACCCCACTAGTAACTGGGACCACTCCAATACTCACCTCTGTGATGCCCCACTAGTAACTGGGACCACTCCAATACTGACCTCTGTGATACCCCACTAGTAACTGGGACCACTCCAATACTCACCTCTGTGATGCCCCACTAGTAACTGGGATCCCTCCAATACTGACCTCTGTGATACCACACTAGTAACTGTGACCCCTCCAATACTGATCTCTGTGATACCACACTAGTAACTGGGACCCCTCCAATTCTGACCTCTGTGATGCCCCACTAGTAACTGGGACCCATCCAATACTGACCTCTGTGATACCACACTAGTAACTGGGACCCCTCCAATACTGACCTCTGTGATACCCCACTAGTAACTGGGACCCCTCCAATTCTGACCTCTGTGATGCCCCACTAGTAACTGGGACCCATCCAATACTGACCTCTGTGATACCCCACTAGTAACTGGGACCCCTCCAATACTGACCTCTGTGATACCCCACTAGTAACTGGGACCCCTCCAATACTGACCTCTGTGATACCCCACTAGTAACTGGGACCCCTCCAATACTGACCTCTGTGATACCCCACTAGTAACTGGGACCCCTCCAATACTGACCTCTGTGATACCCCACTAGTAACTGGGACCCATCCAATACTGACCTCTGTGATACCTCACTAGTAACTGGGACCCATCCAATACTGACCTCTGTGATACCCCACTAGTAACTGGGACCACTCCAATACTCACCTCTGTGATGCCCCACTAGTAACTGGGACCACTCCAATACTGACCTCTGTGATACCCCACTAGTAACTGGGACCACTCCAATACTCACCTCTGTGATGCCCCACTAGTAACTGGGACCCCTCCAATACTGACCTCTGTGATACCCTAGTAACTGGGACCCATCCAATACTGACCTCTGTGATGCCCCACTAATAACTGGGACCCCTCCAATACTCACCTCTGTGATACCCCACAAGTAACTGGGACCCCTCCAATACTGACCTCTGTCATACCCCACTAGTAACTGGGACCCCTCCAATACTGATCTCTGTGATACCCCACTAGTAACTGGGACCCCTCCAATACTGACCTCTGTGATACCCCACTAGTAACTGGGACCCCTCCAATACTGACCTCTGTGATACCCCACTAGTAACTGGGACCCCTCCAATACTGACCTCTGTGATGCCCCACTAGTAACTGGGACCCCTCCAATACTGACCTCTGTGATGCCCCACTAGTAACTGGGACCCATCCAATACTGACCTCTGTGATACCCCACTAGTAACTGGGACCCATCCAATACTGACCTCTGTGATACCCCACTAGTAACTGGGACCCCTCCAATACTGACCTCTGTGATACCCCACTAGTAACTGGGACCCCTCCAATACTGACCTCTGTGATACCCCACTAGTAACTGGGACCACTCCAATACTCACCTCTGTGATGCCCCACTAGTAACTGGGACCCCTCCAATACTGACCTCTGTGATACCCCACTAGTAACTGGGACCCCTCCAATACTGACCTCTGTGATGCCCCACTAGTAACTGGGACCACTCCAATACTGACCTCTGTCATACCCCACTAGTAACTGGGACCACTCCAATACTCACCTCTGTGATGCCCCACTAGTAACTGGGACCACTCCAATACTGACCTCTGTGATACCCCACTAGTAACTGGGACCACTCCAATACTCACCTCTGTGATGCCCCACTAGTAACTGGGATCCCTCCAATACTGACCTCTGTGATACCACACTAGTAACTGTGACCCCTCCAATACTGATCTCTGTGATACCACACTAGTAACTGGGACCCCTCCAATACTGATCTCTGTGATACCCCACTAGTAACTGGGACCCCTCCAATACTGACCTCTGTAATGCCCCACTAGTAACTGGGACCCCTCCAATACTGACCTCTGTGATACCACACTAGTAACTGGGACCCCTCCAATACTGACCTCTGTGATATCCCACTAGTAACTGGGACCCCTCCAATACTCACCTCTGTGATACCCCACTAGTAACTGGGACCCCTCCAATACTGACCTCTGTGATACCCCACTAGTAACTGGGACCCCTCCAATACTCACCTCTGTGATACCCCACTAGTAACTGGGACCCCTCCAATACTCACCTCTGTGATATCCCACTAGTAACTGGGACCCCTCCAATACTCACCTCTGTGATACCCCACTAGTAACTGGGACCCCTCCAATACTCACCTCTGTGATACCCCACTAGTAACTGGGACCCCTCCAATACTCACCTCTGTGATGCCCCACTAGTAACTGGGACCCCTCCAATACTCACCTCTGTGATATCCCACTAGTAACTGGGACCCCTCCAATACTCACCTCTGTGATACCCCACTAGTAACTGGGACCCCTCCAATACTGACCTCTGTGATACCCCACTAGTAACTGGGACCCCTCCAATACTCACCTCTGTGATACCCCACTAGTAACTGGGACCCCTCCAATACTCACCTCTGTGATACCCCACTAGTAACTGGGACCCCTCCAATACTCACCTCTGTGATACCCCACTAGTAACTGGGACCCCTCCAATACTGACCTCTGTGATACCCCACTAGTAACTGGGACCCCTCCAATACTGACCTCTGTGATACCCCACTAGTAACTGGGACCCCTCCAATACTGACCTCTGTGATACCCCACTAGTAACTGATTCAAGATTCAAAGAAGCTTTATTGGCAGGATCAAATACACATCAGTTTCGCCAAATCAAGTGTATAAAGGCAATAGGGATAGGGACTGTGGGGATGTTGGGTAGGAGCTGTAGGGGAGGTGGATGGGGGCAGATCCATTGTGGGGGCTTTAGTCCATGGCATCATAGTTCTTTCTCGCAGTCTATGACATTCGCTCACATACCGCGCTGCTATCTCCACTGCTCTCTCTTCTTCTCCGAGCAGGATATATGTCTTCTCTTCCTCCCGACACCCCACCAATACTGATCCCTGTGGTACAACGCTAGGTAACTGATAGGCAAAATCCAGGATCCACGCCTTCTCCTGGTCCATTCTGGAACGCTCCTCCTCATAGATGCTGATCGGATTGGCCTGAATTGACCGATCCCTCATAATCTCCAGGAGAGCACAACTTAAGTCATACTTACCAACCTACAGTTTTTGAGGGGGTCAACACTATAATTTTCAGAGAATCTCTGTGTCATGAACCTTTGTTGGTACCTGACCAGTGTTGTGTGTGAGGGGGCTGGCGGACTGCTCATTTCAATAGCTAAGCCAGCCTCCTTCTCATAACAGATGAATAGGAAGAGAAGGAGGCTGGGTTAGCCACTGAAATAAGTAATCAGCCGGCCTCCTTTACACGCTGCACTGGGCTGACACCTGGCATCGCCACGTATCAGCTGTGAAAATCTCCAGCAATGGCCGGATGTACACAGTGTACGGCGGGGACCTGGGGAAGTGGCCATTACTAGAGGTTATATCAGCTGATTAGTGGGGGTTCTGGGTGTCGGACCCCCACCAATGTGATCTTAAGGACCTATAGAAAGGTTTTGGTAATTAGCATTGTTGTAGGGGAAACGCACTTTAATAGCTCAAATCTGTCCTATTAGTTCAGCTGGCTCAGTGGTTACTATTGCCAGGAACAGTTCCATGTGCTACAACACAATGTGATTACTTAAGTTTCTTTTGTCTTGTCCTGTAAGACCAGTTTGTATCGCGCTTGGGGGCAAATGAGGGGGAAAAAAAAATCAATCACCACCAACTTATGTCTAACATCATTATATGGTTAAAAAAGTAACAAATAAAAACAAATAAATATTAAGCCATTATATAGATGTCCTGCACCCCATATCGGGGGTGACACTGATGTCACCAACCACTGAAAACAACAGCATACAACATGGAAATATAAAAATGGCGCTGTCCACGGTGTCACTTCTCACGGCGCCTCTTTCCACTCATGGCCCCTCTTCCTGGGGGATGTCGCACTCTCTTCTGCCTGAGATCTCGATAAGTGCTCATAATGAGACGACTACAACAGAGAGGAGCCACGTCACATACAATCAGTAGGAAGAGCAGCATTACAGCAGTAATATTCTTGTACATAGGGGCAGTATTATAGTAGTTATATTCTTGTACATAGGGGCAGTATTATAGTAGTTATATTCTTATACATAGGGGCAGTATTATAGTAGTTATATTCTTGTACATAGGGGCAGTATTATAGTAGTTATATTCTTGTACATAGGAGCAGTATTATAGTAGTTATATTCTTGTACATAGGGGCAGTATTATAGTAGTTATATTCTTGTACATAGGGGCAGTATTATAGTAGTTATATTCTTGTACATAGGGACAGTATGATAGTAGTTGTATTCTTGTACATAGGAGCAGTATTATAGTAGCTATATTCTTGTACATAGGAGCAGTATTATAGTAGTTATATTCTTGTACATAGGGGGCAGTATTATAGTAGTTATATTCTTGTACATAGGAGGCAGTATTATAGCAGTGATATTCTTGTACATAGGGGCAGTATTATAGAAGTTATATTCTTGTACATAGGGGAAGTATTATAGTAGTTATATTCTTGTACATAGGGGCAGTATTATCGTAGTTATATTCTTGTACATAGGGGCAGTATTATAGTAGTTATATTCTTGTACATAGTGGGCAGTATTATAGTAGTTATATTCTTGTACATAGGGGCAGTATTATAGTAGTTATATTCTTGTACATAAGGGCAGTGTTATAGTAGCTATATTCTTGCACATAGGGGCAGTATTATAGCAGTTATATTCTTGTACATAGGAGCAGTATTATAATAGTTATATTCTTGTAAATAGGAGCAGTATTATAGTAGTTATAGTCTTGTACATAGGAGCAGTATTATAGCAGTTATATTCTTGTACATAGGAGCAGTATTATAGTAGTTATATTCTTGTACATAGGGAGCAGTATTATAGTTAGTTATATTCTTGTACATAGGGGCAGTATTATAGTAGTTATATTCTTGTACATAGGGAGCAGTATTATAGTAGTTATATTCTTGTACACAGGAGCAGTATTGTAGTAGTTATATTCTTGTACATAGGGGCAGTATTATAGTAATTATATTCATGTACATAGGGGCAGTATTATAGTAGTTATATTCTTGTACATAGGGGCAGTATTATAGTAGTTATATTACTGTACATAGGGGCAGTATTATAGTAGTTATATTCTTGTACATAGGGTCAGTATTATAGTAGTTAAATTCTTGTACATAGGGGCAGTATTATAGTAGTTATATTCTTGTACATAGGGAGCAGTATTATAGTAGTTATATTCTTGTACACAGGAGCAGTATTATAGTAGTTATATTCTTGTACATAGGGTCAGTATTATAGTAGTTAAATTCTTGTACATAGGGGCAGTATTATAGTAGTTATATTCTTGTACATAGGGTCAGTATTATAGTAGTTATATTCTTGTACATAGGGAGCAGTATTATAGTAGTTATATTCCTGTACATAGGGGCAGTATTATAGTAGTTATATTCTTGTACATAAGGGCAGTGTTATAGTAGCTATATTCTTGCACATAGGGGCAGTATTATAGCAGTTATATTCTTGTACATAAGGGCAGTATTATAGTAGTTATTTTCTTGTACATAGGGGCAGTATTATAGTAGTTATATTCTTGTACATAAGGGCAGTATTATAGTACGGTAGTTATATTCCTGTACATAGGAGCAGTATTATAGTAGTTATATTCTTGTACATAGGGGGCAGTATTATAGTAGTTATATTCTTGTACATAGGAGCAGTATTATAGTAGTTATATTCTTGTACATAGTGAGCAGTATTATAGTAGTTATATTCTTGTACATAGGGGCAGTATTATAGTAGTTATATTCTTGTACATAGGGAGCAGTATTATAGTAGTTATATTCTTGTACATAGGGGGCAGTATTATAGTAGTTATATTCCTGTACATAGTGAGCAGTATTATAGTAGTTATATTCTTGTACATAGGAGCAGTATTATAGTAGTTATATTCTTGTACATAGGGGCAGTATTATAGTAGTTATATTCTTGTACATAGGGGCAGTATTATAGTAGTTATATTCTTGTACATAGGGAGCAGTATTATAGTAGTTATATTCTTGTACATAGGAGCAGTATTATAGTAGTTATATTCTTGTACATAGGGGGCAGTATTATAGTAGTTATATTCTTGTACATAGGAGGCAGTATTATAGTAGTTATATTCTTGTACATAGGAGCAGTATTATAGTAGTTATATTCTTGTACATAGGAGCAGTATTATAGTAGTTATATTCTTGTACATAGGAGCAGTATTATAGTAGTTATATTCTTGTACATAGGGGCAGTATTATAGTAGTTATATTCTTGTACATAGGGGCAGTATTATAGCAGTTATATTCTTGTGCATAGGGGGCAGTATTATAGTAGTTATATTCTTGTACATAGGAGCAGTATTATAGTAGTTATATTCTTGTACATAGGGGCAGTATTATAGTAGTTATATTCTTGTACATAGGGGCAGTATTATAGTAGTTATATTCTTGTACATAGGGGCAGTATTATAGTAGTTATATTCTTGTACATAGGGGCAGTATTATAGTAGTTTTCTTCCTGTACATAGGAGCAGTATTATAGAAGTTATAGCTTTGAACATAGGGGCAGTATTATAGTAGTTATATTCTTGTACATAGGAGCAGTATTATAGTAGTTATATTCCTGTACATAGGAGCAGTATTATAGAAGTTATAGCTTTGAACATAGGGGCAGTATTATAGTAGTTATATTCCTGTACATAGGAGTAGTATTATAGTAGTTATATTCTTGTACATAAGGGCAGTGTTATAGCAGTTATATTCTTGTACATAAGGGCAGTATTATAGTAGTTATTTTCTTGTACATAGGGGCAGTATTATAGTAGTTATTTTCTTGTACATAGGGGCAGTATTATAGTAGTTATTTTCTTGTACATAGGGGCAGTATTATAGTAGTTATATTCCTGTACATAGGAGCAGTATTATAGAAGTTATAGCTTTGAACATAGGGGCAGTATTATAGTAGTTATATTCTTGTACACAGGGGCAGTATTATAGTAGTTATATTCTTGTACATAGGGGGCAGTATTATAGTAGTTATATTCTTGTACATAGGGGCAGTATTATAGTAGTTATATTCTTGTACATAGGAGCAGTATTATAGTAGTTATATTCTTGTACATAGGGGCAGTATTATAGTAGTTATATTCTTGTACACAGGGGCAGTATTATAGTAGTTATATTCTTGTACATATGGGGCAGTATTATAGTAGTTATATTCTTGTACACAGGGGGCAGTATTATAGTAGTTATATTCTTGTACATAGGGGCAGTATTATAGTAGTTATATTCTTGTACATAGGGGGCAGTATTATAGTAGTTATATTCTTGTACATAGGAGCAGTATTATAGTAGTTATATTCTTGTACATAGGGGGCAGTATTATAGTAGTTATATTCTTGTACATAGAGGGCAGTATTATAGTAGTTATATTCTTGTACACAGGGGCAGTATTATAGTAGTTATATTCTTGTACATAGGGGGCAGTATTATAGTAGTTATACTCTTGTACATAGGAGCAGTATTATAGTAGTTATATTCTTGTACACAGGGGCAGTATTATAGTAGTTATATTCTTGTACATAAGGGGCAGTATTATAGTAGTTATATTCTTGTACACAGGGGCAGTATTATAGTAGTTATATTCTTGTACATAGGGGGCAGTATTATAGTAGTTACATTCTTGTACATAGGAGCAGTATTATAGTAGTTATATTCTTGTACATAGGGGGCAGTATTATAGTAGTTATATTCTTGTACATAGGAGCAGTATTATAGTAGTTATATTCTTGTACATAGGCGCAGTATTATAGTTAGTTATATTCTTGTACATAGGGGCAGTATTATAGTAGTTATATTCTTGTACATAGGGGCAGTATTATAGTAGTTATATTTTTGTACATAGAGGGCAGTATTATAGTAGTTATATTCCTGCACATAGGGAGCAGTATTATAGTAGTTATATTCTTGTACATAGGGGCAGTATTATAGTAGTTATATTCTTGTACATAGGGGCAGTATTATAGTAGTTATATTCCTGTACATAGGAGCAGTATTATAGAAGTTATAGCTTTGAACATAGGGGCAGTATTATAGTAGTTATATTCTTGTACATAGGGGCAGTATTATAGTAGTTATATTCCTGTACATAGGAGCAGTATTATAGTAGTTATATTCTTGTACATAGGGAGCAGTATTATAGTAGTTATATTCTTGTACATAGGGGCAGTATTATAGTAGTTATATTCTTGTACATAGGGGCAGTATTATAGTTATATTCCTGTACATAGGAGCAGTATTATAGAAGTTATAGCTTTGAACATAGGGGCAGTATTATAGTAGTTATATTCTTGTACACAGGGGCAGTATTATAGTAGTTATATTCTTGTACATAGGGGGCAGTATTATAGTAGTTATATTCTTGTACATAGGAGCAGTATTATAGTAGTTATATTCTTGTACATAGGGGGCAGTATTATAGTAGTTATATTCTTGTACATAGGGGCAGTATTATAGTAGTTATATTCTTGTACATAGGGAGCAGTATTATAGTAGTTATATTCTTGTACACAGGAGCAGTATTGTAGTAGTTATATTCTTGTACATAGGGGCAGTATTATAGTAATTATATTCATGTACATAGGGGCAGTATTATAGTAGTTATATTCTTGTACATAGGGTCAGTATTATAGTAGTTATATTCTTGTACATAGGGGCAGTATTATAGTAGTTATTTTCTTGTACATAGGGGCAGTATTATAGTAGTTATTTTCTTGTACATAGGGGCAGTATTATAGTAGTTATATTCCTGTACATAGGAGCAGTATTATAGAAGTTATAGCTTTGAACATAGGGGCAGTATTATAGTAGTTATATTCTTGTACACAGGGGCAGTATTATAGTAGTTATATTCTTGTACATAGGGGGCAGTATTATAGTAGTTATATTCTTGTACATAGGGGCAGTATTATAGCAGTTATATTCTTGTACACAGGGGCAGTATTATAGTAGTTATATTCTTGTACATATGGGGCAGTATTATAGTAGTTATATTCTTGTACATAGGGGCAGTATTATAGTAGTTATATTCTTGTACATAGGGGGCAGTATTATAGTAGTTATATTCTTGTACATAGGAGCAGTATTATAGTAGTTATATTCTTGTACATAGGGGGCAGTATTATAGTAGTTATATTCTTGTACATAGAGGGCAGTATTATAGTAGTTATATTCTTGTACACAGGGGCAGTATTATAGTAGTTATATTCTTGTACATAGGGGGCAGTATTATAGTAGTTATACTCTTGTACATAGGAGCAGTATTATAGTAGTTATATTCTTGTACACAGGGGCAGTATTATAGTAGTTATATTCTTGTACATAAGGGGCAGTATTATAGTAGTTATATTCTTGTACACAGGGGCAGTATTATAGTAGTTATATTCTTGTACATAGGGGGCAGTATTATAGTAGTTACATTCTTGTACATAGGAGCAGTATTATAGTAGTTATATTCTTGTACATAGGGGGCAGTATTATAGTAGTTATATTCTTGTACATAGGAGCAGTATTATAGTAGTTATATTCTTGTACATAGGCGCAGTATTATAGTTAGTTATATTCTTGTACATAGGGGCAGTATTATAGTAGTTATATTTTTGTACATAGAGGGCAGTATTATAGTAGTTATATTCCTGCACATAGGGAGCAGTATTATAGTAGTTATATTCTTGTACATAGGGGCAGTATTATAGTAGTTATATTCTTGTACATAGGGGCAGTATTATAGTAGTTATATTCCTGTACATAGGAGCAGTATTATAGTAGTTATATTCTTGTACATAGGGAGCAGTATTATAGTAGTTATATTCTTGTACATAGGGGCAGTATTATAGTAGTTATATTCTTGTACATAGGGGGCAGTATTATAGTAGTTATATTCTTGTACATAGGAGCAGTATTATAGTAGTTATATTCTTGTACATAGGGGGCAGTATTATAGTAGTTATATTCTTGTACATAGGGGCAGTATTATAGTAGTTATATTCTTGTACATAGGGAGCAGTATTATAGTAGTTATATTCTTGTACACAGGAGCAGTATTGTAGTAGTTATATTCTTGTACATAGGGGCAGTATTATAGTAATTATATTCATGTACATAGGGGCAGTATTATAGTAGTTATATTCTTGTACATAGGGTCAGTATTATAGTAGTTATATTCTTGTACATAGGGAGCAGTATTATAGTAGTTATATTCTTGTACATAGGGAGCAGTATTATAGTAGTTATATTCTTGTACATAGGAGCAGTATTATAGCAGTTATATTCCTGTACATAGGGGCAGTATTATAGTAGTTATATTCTTGTACATAGGGGCAGTATTATAGTAGTTATATTCTTGTACATAGGAGCAGTATTATAGTAGCTATATTCTTGCACATAGGGGCAGTATTATAGCAGTTATATTCTTGTACATAGGGGCAGTATTATAGTACGGTAGTTATATTCCTGTACATAGGAGCAGTATTATAGTAGTTATATTCTGTACATAGGGGCAGTATTATAGTAGTTATATTCTTGTACATAGGGCACAGTATTATAGTTAGTTATATTCTTGTACATAGGGGGCAGTATTATAGTAGTTATATTCTTGTACATAGGAGCAGTATTATAGTAGTCATATTCTTGTACATAGGAGGCAGTATTATAGTAGTTATATTCTTGTACATAGGAGCAGTATTATAGTAGTTATATTCTTGTACATAGGAGCAGTATTATAGTAGTTATATTCTTGTATATAGGAGCAGTATTATAGTAGTTATATTCTTGTACATAGGGGCAGTATTATAGCAGTTATATTCTTGTACATAGGCGCAGTATTATAGTTAGTTATATTCTTGTACATAGGAGCAGTATTATAGTAGTTATATTTTTGTACATAGAGGGCAGTATTATAGTAGTTATATTTTTGTACATAGGAGCAGTATTATAGTAGTTATATTTTTGTACATAGAGGGCAGTATTATAGTAGTTATATTCCTGCACATAGGGAGCAGTATTATAGTAGTTATATTCTTGTACATAGGGGCAGTATTATAGTAGTTATATTCTTGTACATAGGGGCAGTATTATAGTAGTTTTATTCCTGTACATAGGAGCAGTATTATAGAAGTTATAGCTTTGAACATAGGGGCAGTATTATAGTAGTTATATTCTTGTACATAGGGGCAGTATTATAGTAGTTATATTCCTGTACATAGGGGCAGTATTATAGTAGTTATATTCTTGTACATGGGGGCAGTATTATAGTAGTTATATTCCTCTACCTAGGAGTAGTATTTTAGAAGTTAAAGCTTTGAACATATTAATATTCTAATCATATTTCTTGATATTTACTTGATATTTGACAGCTCCATGATGAGACCTTGTACAGTAGAGGAAGCATCTTCTGTTCTTCTTTCCTGGGGTCTGTGGCCTATGGGGGGATCCCCATGATTTTGTTTTTTATCGCTGAAGATGTTTAAATAAAGAATGAGTTTGTTACTGAAAAAGGATTTCTGTGCCAGAAGTCTTCTATATACATTATTACATACAGGGCCCAGGATGGGGACATTATTACAGGACAGGGCCAGGCAGAGGACATTATTACAGTGGGCCATAGATCTTACCAACGTGTTGGTGGGGTCCCCGGTCCAAATTTAGTACTGTAGCCCATAGGACTGTGGTTACACAACTGACCATCTGACGTATGTGCTCACAGTAACAATAATTAATAATAATACGGCAATTTTATTTCTATAGCGCCAACATATTCCGCAGCACTATACATTATAGAGGGGACTTGTACAGACAATAGTCATTACAGCATAACAATAAACACATAGCTCAAAACAGATACCAAGAGGAGTGAGGGCCCTGCTCACAAGCTTACAATCTACAGCACAGCCAGTATACAGATCAGCATATAATATACTGTGGCTACAGGCATCAGATGGTGTATAACAATGTGTACACATGCGTGTACTATACTGATCCTGCACCGCTACAGGACCTCACATTAGAATATATGGTTCCATATATAATACATGATATCCTATATACGTCGGCTGAGGATCAGTCAGTGTCCGGTGCTGTATACACTGTCTGCAGGGTCTATATCTGACCCTCACTGAGTTATCGACCTCGCATACAGATCCGGTGACCTGGAGCCGATGACCCCACTGACAGGCGGACCCCCGATCTGGATCCAGGTTCAAGCTGTTGCAATAAATCAGACTGTGCCACAGAAGTGCAGGTCATAAGCATTGGTGCATTAATGAACCACTCTGGCTGAGACTATTTGGACTGTTAGATCCTTGAAATACTATGATGAATGTGATAGCGAGCCAAAAGGTTTACTTGTTTGTGAATGGGAGCAGACCCACCTGCAGCGTGCACCCTCTCTCCATCTCTCTCCATCTTTCTTTCTCACACAATTTGTTGAAATTAATTTAAAAAAATCCATTTGTTTAAATCTTTTTGTTCAACTAATGACATGAATTCTATTGTGCTTCAGGGATGAAAACCTTGTTCTTCTGGTCCTTTGGGACACATGAGCTGCTGGTGTCGGGGGGCACATGAGCTGCTGGTGTCGGGGGCACATGAGCTGCTGGTGTCGGGGGGCACATGAGCTGCTGGTGTTGGGGGCACATGAGCTGCTGGTGTCGGGGGGCACATGAGCTGATGGTGTGTCAGGGGGCACATGAGCTGATGGTGTGTCGGGGGGCACATGAGCTGATGGTGTGTCGGGCGGCACATGAGCTGCTGGTGTCGGGGGGCACATGAGCTGATGGTGTCGGGGGGCACATGAGCTGATGGTGTCGGGGGGCACATGAGCTGATGGTGTCGGGGGGCACATGAGCTGATGGTGTGTCGGGGGCACATGAGCTGATGGTGTCGGGGGCACATGAGCTGATGGTGTCGGGGGGCACATGAGCTGATGGTGTCGGGGGGCACATGAGCTGCTGGTGTCGGGGGGCACATGAGCTGATGGTGTCGGGGGGCACATGAGCTGATGGTGTCGGGGGGCACAAGAGCTGATGGTGTCGGGGGCACATGAGCTGCTGGTGTCGGGGGCACATGAGCTGCTGGTGTCGGGGGGACATGAGCTGCTGGTGTCGGGGGGGGGGACATGAGCTGCTGGTGTCGGGGGGCACATGAGCTGCTGGTGTCGGGGGGCACATGAGCTGCTGGTGTCGGGGGGCACATGAGCTGCTGGTGTCGGGGGCACATGAGCTGCTGGTGTCGGGGGCACATGAGCTGCTGGTATCGGGGGCACATGAGCTGCTGGTGTCGGGGGGCACATGAGCTGCTGGTGTCAGGGGCACATGAGCTGATGGTGTGTCGGGGGGCACATGAGCTGATGGTGTCGGGGGGCACATGAGCTGATGGTGTGTCAGGGGGCACATGAGCTGATGGTGTCGGGGGGCACATGAGCTGATGGTGTGTCAGGGGGTACATGAGCTGATGGTGTCGGGGGCACATGAGCTGATGGTGTGTCGGGGCACATGAGCTGATGGTGTCGGGGGCACATGAGCTGATGGTGTCGGGGGCATATGAGCTGCTGGTGTCGGGGGGCACATGAGCTGCTGGTGTCGGGGGGCACATGAGCTGCTGGTGTCGGGGGGCACATGAGCTGCTGGTGTCGGGGGCACATGAGCTGCTGGTGTCGGGGGCACATGAGCTGCTGGTGTCGGGGGGCACATGAGCTGCTGGTGTCGGGGGCACATGAGCTGCTGGTGTCGGGGGCACATGAGCTGCTGGTGTCGGGGGGCACATGAGCTGCTGGTGTCGGGGGGCACATGAGCTGCTGGTGTCGGGGGCACATGAGCTGCTGGTGTCGGGGGCACATGAGCTGCTGGTGTCGGGGGCACATGAGCTGCTGGTGTCGGGGGCACATGAGCTGCTGGTGTCGGGGGCACATGAGCTGCTGGTGTCGGGGGGCACATGAGCTGCTGGTGTCGGGGGGCACATGAGCTGCTGGTGTCGGGGGGCACATGAGCTGCTGGTGTCGGGGGGCACATGAGCTGCTGGTGTCGGGCTGCACATGAGCTGCTGGTGTCGGGCTGCACATGAGCTGCTGGTGTCGGGGGGCACATGAGCTGCTGGTGTCGGGGGCACATGAGCTGATGGTGTGTCGGGGGGCACATGAGCTGATGGTGTGTCGGGGGGCACATGAGCTGATGGTGTGTCGGGGGGCACATGAGCTGATGGTGTGTCGGGGGGCACGAGCTGATGGTGTGTCAGGGGGCACATGAGCTGATGGTGTCGGGGGCACATGAGCTGATGGTGTGTCGGGGGGCACATGAGCTGATGGTGTGTCGGGGGGCACATGAGCTGATGGTGTGTCGGGGGGGCACATGAGCTGATGGTGTCGGGGGGCACATGAGCTGATGGTGTCGGGGGGCACAGGAGCTGCTGGTGTCGGGGGGCACAGGAGCTGCTGGTGTCGGGGGGCATAGGAGCTGATGGTGTCGGGGGCACATGAGCTGATGGTGTGTCGGGGGGCACATGAGCTGATGGTGTGTCGGGGGGCACATGAGCTGATGGTGTGTCGGGGGGGCACATGAGCTGATGGTGTCGGGGGGCACATGAGCTGATGGTGTCGGGGGGCACAGGAGCTGCTGGTGTCGGGGGGCACAGGAGCTGCTGGTGTCGGAGGGCATAGGAGCTGCTGGTGTCGGGGGGCACATGAGCTGCCGGTGTGTCAGGTGGCACATGAGCTGCTGGTGTCGGGCTGCACATGAGCTGATGGTGTCGGGGGGCACATGAGCTGCTGGTGTGTCAGGGGGCACATGAGCTGATGGTGTCGGGGGCACATGAGCTGATGGTGTCGGGGGGCACATGAGCTGCTGGTGTGTCGGGGGGCACATGAGCTGATGGTGTCGGGGGGCACATGAGCTGATGGTGTGTCGGGGGGCACATGAGCTGATGGTGTCGGGGGGCACATGAGCTGATGGTGTGTCGGGGGCACATGAGCTGATGGTGTCGGGGGGCACATGAGCTGATGGTGTGTCGGGGGGCACATGAGCTGATGGTGTGTCGGGGGGGCACATGAGCTGATGGTGTGTCGGGGGACACATGAGCTGATGGTGTCGGGGGGCACATGAGCTGATGGTGTCGGGGGGCACATGAGCTGATGGTGTGTCGGGGGACACATGAGCTGATGGTGTGTCGGGGGACACATGAGCTGATGGTGTCGGGGGGCTACATGTCATTGATAGTATTATGATATCACAGATGTGCTGCTCCATAGTGACAGAGAAGAATAAGCCATCACTCCGTGCCTTTGGTAGACATTCATTTTTTAACATCTCAATGAACCTCACACACACGTGTTACATTTCTGAAGACGAAAGTGACTCAGTGGCAAAGATCAGCATCCCACCAAGGACAACATCTGCAAGGAGTTTGTATGTTCTCCCCATATCTGCGTGGGTTTCCTTTCACACTCCAAAGCCATACTGATAGGGAATGCAGATAGTGACCCCCAATGGGGACAGGGATGATAATGTCTGTAAAGCGCTGTGGAATTAATGGTGCGATATAGTGGATATCCACTGGCTAACACAGTACCAAGATATATATCTTTCCTGGTGCGATATAAGCAAGTAAAATAAGTGTCTCCTGATCTGACCCCAACCGATCACCTGGGGAATCCTAAAGACACAAGTTGTCTTCACTGTCCATCCAGCATCTGGGCCCTAAGAGAGCTCGTCCTTGAAGAATGGATGTTGTGCTATGTCGCCAACTTTTTCCTTGCAGGCCTAGAAGACTCGGTGCTGTCCTTAATAATCATGAAGGTCGTACACAATACTAACTGTCGGCTTTTTGATGTCGGGTGTACTCATTTTTGCATCAACTTAACGAGAGTTAAACTAAACCTTACTGTCATGTTATGGGGTGAAAAAAATTTTTTGTCTTGTCAAAATTTTGGAGATTATTACTGTGATCAGGGAGATATTGACAACATTGTTCTCCTACCCATATGGGGGGTAATAGATGTATTATTGCTGGGGGTCCCATTGCCGATCACAAGCATGAAGGTCTCGGGTTTCCTGTTTGCATAGGCAAGCAGTCACAAATGAGCACGACCCCTCACAGGGACAATGCTAATGTGCCGATCCAAGACCACAGACCGGTCCTGTAGGCATGCTCAGACTGGCCAACTGATGGATCGGGGAATCCCCCGGTGGGCCCGTGAATGTTCAAGTTGACTTTAATATTCATGGTCACAGAGGGTCACATTATGATGCACAGTTACGTCTTGGTGATAATAGCAGAGCTCCTGCAGGAACAGCCTAAACCAATAGTGATAGCCTGTGAGATGGAAGGGACTCACTCTCCTGGCCCATCAGGTCCCCCGCAACTGAATCGTAGGGAGCTGAATACTGTACCTCCGGGTCTACCAGGTACACTGTCTGGTTAGGTCCTGTCATAAGCCGTTCAGTGTGACACCGACAGGTCTAACCTCCTGCAATGCACTGCATATTAGACCAGCAATCAGATGTTCAAGTCCCATAGAAGGACTAAGTAAAATAAAGTTAAGTAAATGTTAAAAAAATATATAATAAATAAAAATAGTTTTGTCAATAACTATGCGTTTTTTAATGTGATTAAAAATAAACCGCACATTCAGCGTCTCCCACACTACCTCCTCATCCCACCCTCTCTCTGTTGGAGTCCCCCAAGGCTCTGTTCTAGGACCCCTACTCTTCTCAATCTATACACTTGGCTTGGGACAACTCATAAAGTCCCATGGATTCCAGTACCAACTTTATGCTGATGACACTCAGATCTACCTCTCTGGCCCAGACGTCACAGCTCTGCTGTCCAGAATCCCAGAGTGCCTATCAGCCATATCCTCCTTCTTCTCCTCTCGCTTCCTCAGACTCAATGTGGACAAATCTGAACTCATCATCTTTCCTCCATCCCACAGATCTTCCTTACCTGACCTATCTATCGCAATCAATGACATCATGCTTTCCCCCATACCGGAAGTCCGCTGCCTCGGAGTAACCTTCGACTCTGCCCTGTCCTTCAAACTGCACATCCAAGCTCTTTCCACCTCCTGTCGCCTCCAGCTCAAAAATATCTCCAGAATCCGTCCTTTCCTCAACCTTCAATCTACTAAAATTCTTGTGCATGCCCTCATCATCTCCCGCCTTGACTACTGCAACATCCTTTTCTGCGGCCTCCCTGCTAACACCCTTGCACCTCTCCAGCCCATCCTTAACTCTGCTGCCCGACTAATCCATCTCTCTCCTCCGCTTCCCCCCTCTGCAAATCTCTTCACTGGCTCCCATTCCCTCAGCGTATCCAGTTCAAATTACTAATACTGACCTACAAAGCCATCCATAACCTGTCTCCTCCATATATCTCTGAACTAATCTCCCGATATCTTCCCTCACGTAATCTCCGGTCCTCCCAAGACCTCCTTTTATCCTCCACACTTATTCGCTCCTCATCCAATCGCCTCCAAGACTTCTCCCGAATATCCCCCATCCTCTGGAATTCTCTGCTCCAACACGTCCGACTATCAACCACATTCGGATCCTTCAGACGGAACCTGAAAACCCATCTCTTCAGGAAAGCCTACATCCTGCACTGACCCCGCTGCCTCCTCATCACCACCGAAGCTACCGCCTCACCAACACCGGAGCTCCTGCAACCCTCGACCTATTGTCTCCTTCCCCACCATCCTGTAGAATGTAATCCCGCAAGGGCAGGGTCCTCGCCCCTCTGTATCAGTCTGTCATTGTAAGTTTGTTTACTGTAAGTGATATCTGTAACTTGTATGTAACCCCTTCTAATGTACAGCACCATGGAATCAATGGTGCTATATAAATAAATAATAATAATAATAATAATATATTTGGTATAGCCGCATTCTGAACAACCAGATCTATAAAACAGTCTCACTACTAAACATATAGAGTGAACACCTTAAAAAAAAATCATGGCAAAAAAGCTTTTTTTTTTTTTCAACTTTCCACTGCACAAAACATAGGCAGTGTATAAGCAAATTGGTTTTCCTACAAAATTGTTCTTAGTGTGAAAAAGCAGCAGAAAAAAAAACAAAAAAAAATCTACATAAAACTGGTATCACTGTAATCGTACTGTCCGGAAGAATAAAGTCGTCTAAACATTTTTACAGCACGACAAACGGCGTAAAAAATAAATAAAACCAATTCTTCCCTTGCTGTTAGATTTGTTTATTCTGCTGCTAGATCGCAGTAAAGCTGGGCTCACATTTATCCTGTGCTCTACGCTGAGCGCTTACACCGGGGTTTCTGCCTAAGTCATGGAAAAAATATAATGCAGACAAAATTCTTGACGGATCCATTCACTATAATGAGGAATTTGCAGTCAGTCTGGACCATGTATAGTCCATGATCTGGAGGTGTCCCTTTTAGGATTGCTAAAAGCACAGTCGACCATAGTTTTCTGCACCTCTAGAAAGACTGGCACAGCTGAACAGAGGCCAAACAGAGTCTAGAGTAACTCTGCTGCCTCATTATAGTGATTGGATTCCTCGGGGGTTCCATCTGAATCACGTCACTCAGAGATTTAGATGGAAACCCTGATGTAAGTGCTCAGCGTAGAGCGCCAGATAAATGTGATCCCAAATGTTATGTAAAATGTTCCCAATAAAACGCTTCTACTCAATCCACAAAAAAGCAAGACCCTACTCAGATCCGTTATATGTTAATCTACTTTATAATTGTCTAAGGGTCACTTCCGTCTGTCCTTCTGTCTGTCTGTCTGTCACGGATATTCATTGGTCGCGGCCTCTGTCTGTCATGGAAATCCAAGTCGCTGATTGGTCGTGGCAAAACGCCCAGGACCATTGCCATGACCAATCAGCGACGCGCACAGTCCGGATGAAAATGGCCGCTCCTTACTCCCCGCACTCAGTGCCCGGCGCCCGCATACACCCGTCCGCTCACACATCGTTAATGCCAGCGGTAACGGACCGCGTTATGCCGCGGGTAACGCACTCTACTACCGCCGCTATTAACCCTGTGTGACCAAGTTTTTACTATTGACGCAGCCTATGCAGCGTCAATAGTAAAAACATCTAATGTTAAAAATAACAAAAAAATAAAAAATCATTAGATACTCACCTTCTGCCGCCTTTCCAGCTCCTCGCGATGCTCTGGCCGGTCCATGCAAGCGACATTCCGGTGGCAAGGATGGTCTGGGAGAAGGACCTGCCATGACGTCGCGGTCATGTGACCGCGACGTCATCACAAGTCCTGCGCGCCTGCGTGAGCAGGACCTGCCGTGACGTCACGGTCACGTGACCGCGACGTCATCACACCCTGGGACCGGAAGCCGCCGCCTGCACCCCACACATGCGACAGAACTACAACGCGCCTGCGGAAGGTGAGTATATGTTTATTTTTTATTTTTTTAACCTGTAACATGCGTGGCTGGGCAATATACTACGTAGCTGGGCAATATACTACGTGACTGCCCAATATACTACGTGGCTGGGCAATATACTACATGGCTCTGTGCTGTATACTACGTCACTGGGCAATATACTACGTCGCTGGGCAATATACTACGTCGCTGGGCAATATACTACGTCGCTGGGCAATATACTACGTCACTGGGAAATATTTCTACGTGGCTGGGCAATATACTACGTGGCTGGGCAATATACTACGTGGCTGGGCAATATACTACGTGGCTGGGCAACATACTACGTGGACATACATATTCTAGAATACCCGATGCGTTAGAATCGGGCCACCATCTAGTGGGAATATAGCGCGCTTCCTTTTTACTGGTAGCACAAAGGCTCTGGAAAAGCGCTATGGCTCCTTGTCTCCCAAAAGAAAGCAAATTAACAAATCTGAATGTCCACCTCCCTTCTGAGTACCACAGTGTGCCTAAATTTAGTGTCCAAATCTTTGCCATTGCTGTAGCGAAGAGAGTGACCGTATAATTTACAGGTTGCGTGTCTCCAGCACAAGCTGTGCATAATATATGGCTCTACAATGTAGTGGGCACTACAACGTACTGGGAACTACAACGTACTGGGCACTACAATGTACGGGGCACTATAATGTATGGAGCACTACAACGTACAGGGCACTATAATGTATGGAGAACTACAATGTACAGGGCACTATAATGTATAGGGAACTACAACGTACTGGGCACTACAATGCCAGGTGAACTACAATGTATGGGGAACTACAACGTACTGGGCACTACAATGTACTGGGCACTACAATGTACTGGGCACTACAGCGGCATAGTTGCAATTTTCGCTCTGCAACATCCACTGCTGCCTGTTTATGGAAAACACCCATGGAGTCAAATCATCACTACACCTGTAAGTGAATTCCCAGAAGGGTGAAATTTCCAATAAGGGATCACTTGAGGAGGGGGGATTCTGCTCTTTAGGCATTTAGCGGCTCTGTATATGAAGTCTCCAAACTATTCTTGGAAAATCTGGCTAGCAATGATCTGGGTATAGGGATTGGATGGGATTGCAATGGTAAAAGGATTTTCTCAGAAAGAAGCCTGTCCAGATGGCACACAGACATCATACAGGGGAGTTCTTTGCTCCATGAGGTGAGGAGAAGCGAGTGACAAATATGGGATTACTCACCCCCTTGCACCCTGCGCCGGAGCAGCCTCTTCTGGTAGAACTGGAAGTGATGCAACGGCCTGCGGTGTTTCCTGTTGGTGCGCGTCGATGTGGTTCTCTTCCATCTGCAAGTACAATGTCCCATATTTACCAGAGAGGGTCAGGACACCACAGATAAGGGTATACATACCGTATTCGTCTACAGGCCTCCATTATGTAGTCACTTCGTAGTGCCTTTCATTGCACGACTCATCCGGTAGAGTCCGGAGCTGCATTCATAATTCTGCTGTTTGTCATTGCTATTATTAAGGTGCTTTATTCTCGGCAGCACTTCCCGATTACATGAGGGGATGTGCTGCCGACCAATGAAGATTGATGGGCTGTGATCAAATATGATCATTCTTGCAGAAGGGTATTTGGAAGATGGAACTAAAAAGCCCAGGATACACACGGCTGACCCTAGATTTTAAGAGGGGTCATTATACAGCATTTCCAGACCTTTTGTATGCACCATCGGTCCTCACTGATGCAGAAAGTGACAGCTGCAAAGGGCAGTGAGCAGATACAGACACAGAGAGGTTATCAGAGCGATGGGTCCTCACTACTGGCCCTAATACCAGACCATCCCCAAACATGTTACCTAAAATACATAAAGAAGGTAATTCTGGGAGGCCAATCAGCTCTGGTATTGGGACATTAACCCCTTCACGCCATGACCATTTTCTGTTTTATGCCCCTCTTCTCCCAAGAGTCATAATTTTTTTTTTTCCGTCAAAACGGTCATGTGAGGGTTTGGTTTTTTCGCGGGACGAGTTGTTCTTTTGAACGACACCATTGATTTTTATTTTACCATGTAGTGTACTGTAAAACAGGAAAAAAATTCCAAGTGCAGTAAAATTGAAAGAGCGCAATTAAACAATTTTTTTGTTTGTTTTACTTACCATATTCACTAAATGCTAAAACTGACCTGGCAATATGATTCCCCAGGTCAGTACGAGTTCATAGATACCAAACATGTATAGGTTTTTTGTTTAAGTGGTGACAAAAATTTTTGACATTTTTAAGGAAAAAAAAAAAAAATATGTCGCCACTTTCAGAGACCGACAGTGTTTTCATTTTTCGGGATCTGAGGCTGGGTGACAGCTTAGGCTAGTTTCACACTAGCGTAGTTTGCAATACGTTGCAATGCGTCGTTCAAGAGAAAAAACGCATCCTGCAAAGTTGTCTGCAGGATGCGTTTTTTCCCCATAAACTAACATTACCGACGTATTGCCACACGTCGCAACCGTCGTGCGACGGTTGCGTCGTGTTTTGGCGGACCGCCGCCACACCTCCTCCCCGGACCTTGCAATGGGGCAGCGGAAGTGTCGTAAGACTGCTTCCGCTGCCCACGTCGGGCATTTCTTTCACAGCATGCGTCGGTACGTCGGGCCGACGCAGCGCAACGGCCCCGTACCGACGCTAGTGTGAAAGCAGCCTTATTTTTTGCTCCCTGAGCTGATGGTTTTATTGATATCATTTTAGGATAGATACAATGTTTTGATAGCCTCTTATTGCATTTTATGGGAGCCAAAAAAACTTACGGTAATTCTGGCGTTTATTATTTTATAAGATCAGATATTTCTGAAGGCATCGATAACAAATGTGTGTTTTTTTTATGGGGCAAAAGAGGGGTGATTTGAACTTTTGTGTTTTTTTTTTATTTTTTCATATTTTTAAAAACATTTTTTTTTAGAGACTTGAAGCTGGGATCACTTGTGCGTCACATAGCGGGGGAGGGGGGGTGTTTGGCTTCAACAGAAAAAAAAAAATCTGGGAATTCAGACTGATAAGAATGTTCAACTCCTTCACAATAGGACTCAATCTAGTTACACCTGGATTTATGACTCTACATGGACCCAGTTCACACCTCCAGCAGACACAGACCAACTCCATTACTCCCACCAATAACTTCCTTGGCTTATCTTAGGAGGCATCACCCCATCCACCATACACAAATGTCCTGATGTGCTCTTGTCTCAGTAATTCATTTGCAAATCAGCCAGAAGAAGGAGCAAACATCATTCTTCTGGTTAGTCAATAAAGATATCACTCCTAGAATACTTTTAATCTCATCTGTCTGCATAAAATGTATTACTTATGGGGGCTGCAAATCCCCTTGTGTAAACATACATGGAAACTAAGGGGGTGGAAAGAAAATAAAAAATGGTCAGAAAACAAAGATATAAATGTTACAGAAAAAATACATCCGAGTACCATGTGAGAGAGAGGAAAGAGAAAAAAGACAGAGGCTGAAAAAGTTGGCGACATAAAGCGGCTTCCTGACACATCAGATATCTGAGGGGGTCACATACTTATAATCCACAATAAAACAAGTGATGTGAGGCCGATCACAGATAAGGGCTTGCTCACATATTGCGTTTTATTCCTTGCAGCGTTTTACAGAAGCAGCAGAATGAATGAGATTTCTGAGATCTCCTGCACACGCTGCTTATTTTTTTCCTAGCAGAGCATTTTTTTTTTTATAAATCCGCAGCATTGTCAGGTCTTTCAGTGTTTTCCACCATTGAAAATGAATGAGGGGAAAAAATGCAAGTAAAAACGTATAAAAAAAAAAAAAAAAGGTGTAAAAACGCAGGTATTTTGTGCGTTTTTCCTGATAAAGCTCTGTGTTGCTTTTTGGTTTTGCAGCAGAAAAATCTGCAGCAAATAGACAAGGTGTGCACATACCCCAAAGAGTGCGACAGTGTTATTGTTGACAGATGGAGGTCTGGTCCGGGACTGTGATGTCGGCAGCTCCCTGTCATCTCCTCTGGGGGTCTGTATGTAGAGGAGAGAGGACGAAAGCTTAGAATTAAGGTACTGTCACACTCAGTGACGCTGCAGCGATATAGACAACGAGCCGATCGCTGCAGCGTCGCTGTTTAGGTCGCTGTAGAGATGTCAAACACAGCAGCTCCAGAACGATGCAGGAGCGATCCTGTGACGTAGCGGTGACTCACTTATCGTTCTCACAGGTCGTTAGCTCCATGTTTAACATCGCTGACATCGTTGATTTTGCTGTCAAACACGAAGATAAACACCGATCTGACGACCAAATAAAGTTCTGGACTTCTAGCTCCGACCAGCGATATCACAGCGGGATCCAGATCGCTGCTGCGTGTCAAACACAACGAGATCGCTATCCAGGACGCTGCAACGTCACGGATCGTTGTCGTTCTCGTTGTAAAGTTGTCTAGTGTGAAGGTACCTTAAGAGTGTCATCTCATCTCCACACAATAAGCAACAAAAGTGAGAAATCTACCAGGGGGCCACAGACTTTTTGTAGCCCTGCACGATGGAGGTGGTTGATCCCCGGCAACTTGAGAGATCAGCCAACCATCTGATGTGTATGGGGGTCTCCCGACTGTCTCCGATAGAGATGAAGGGGACAGTAGTGTCTGACAGTGACTTTCTCCTCTCTCTGCCATCAAAAACATGTGAACGGTCGTCAGGGTCCTTAGATCAGAGACCCCTCTTCTATCTATATTTCCCACCCACTCATTGTCTTCGCAGCAGTTCCCTTAGAGAACAAAAGGATTGGTCGCTGATATGTAGCAGGCCGTACTCCTCTCTCCCCCATCTTTATCTGTCTGTAGAGAGTCGGGGGTCCCCCATACATCATATATTGGTGTAGACTTAGGATATCGTCCTCCCCAGAAAAGTGGTGCCTCTATCTCCATACATCCACGTACTATATGTATCACTGGGGTGGAAGGAGAAGACATTGGGTGGGAATGTGACATCAGTATTTCCCCTGCGCCATATTTGCAATTTATTTTTTTTTATTTTTCCGCTGCTCACAACTTTTCTAAAAGAAATAAGAAAAATCAGTGAAGCCGGGCAACTCCGGTTCAGCAAATTTGCTATAAATTACCCCAGATATTGGTGTAAATTATAGTGCAAATCTAGGCCAGCTCGAGACTTGGAATCTCCATGCTGAAAATGGAAATATTTAAAGGGCTGCTCCGGGCAGTAGGGAAGCACTGTTATGGGTAGTGCATTTGTCTAGGTGTCACACTCTGTGCCCTGCGGCGTTACACGGAGCCATTTTGGTGTTTTTCTGTGACACATAGACCGTACCTTTGCGGGCTCATACAGGCTCTCTTGCAGGGCTCCCAGCAGCTGGCTATCTAGCACGTCCAGGCCAATGGTCGCTCCTCTGGGATCCTCCTCTGGGGCATCGCGTTGCTGTGACGGAATCGCTTCTACTTCGCAGCGGTGAATTTGCTGTGCACAGGTCACTTCTGGTGACATTATGACTTCTGGGTCTCGGCATTGTCCCTCGTCTCCTCCCCTCCCTTCTATTCCATGGAAAACCAGTAGCTCTGACTGGGAGATACCAGACTGTAACTGGGAGGCGATTACTGGAATAATGGGCGTATTGGGTAAACCGTGCAGATCTGGGGTTGCATTAAGGGGCTGAGAATTCTGGGCAACTTGTGAATTTGGGTCTTCTGTGAAGGCTGAGATGTTTTGGTCCATACCAGTGTCGGAGGCCTCCTCTGACTCACAGCCATTACTTATCATACGCCTACAGTCCATGAACACGAGGGAGTGATGGCCTCCAGTGACATCTATGGTCTCTGTAATACTGGTGGCCGTCACATCTGTGTCATTAGGGCCCTGGACGCTGTTTTCAGTCTTCTCCGTGGCCGTGGGGCTGAGGTTATCTGTGGCCCCAGCACAGACTGGTCCTATGTAATCAGTAGTGCTCATCTCTCCCATTACATCTCCTCCATCATGGTGCTCTCCCTGGTGGCAAGTTGGCAGTACTACAGTGATCGACACTTCGGGGTTAGTTGCACTTAGTTGTCCGCCTGCGAGACCCTAAAATAGATGAATAAATTCATTAAAAACCTAAGAGTTATAAATATTATAGGACAGCATGCAATATAACCAGACGGTGCAGAAGGTGACATCACTGCTCCAGGCGGGATGATGACATCACTGCTCCAGGCGGGATGACATCACCGACAGCTTCAGGCTGCACACATTGGGGTCTCTTCTTCTGCTGCGCCCTACACCTGTAGTGCTAGTGCAGGCTGCAGGTATATACGGCAGGGCATATACTGTGCACTCGGCCTTAGTACACACATACAATATAGGGATACTTTCCGGGAATATTCCGGTCTCTTCCCCGTTCTGATGAGGGGCTTCCAGCTTTCTGTCGTGGTCTCCTGTGTCATCATCATCTTCCTTCCTGCAGATCTCCGCAGGCTGAGAAGAGGTCGGACTTGTGGGCATGGCGCAGCTTTTTGATGCGTTCCTCGAAGCCGAGCCAGTATCTGAAGAGCAGAAATACAGAAATGACCAGAGAGGACTAAAAGGACTCAGCCCCCAGAGTCAGCACTTATATATGGACTAATGGGACGCGACTAAAGGGGAACTCTGCTGTTACATTTCCTAATTTACCGCCTTCCACTTTCTCTTAAAAAGTCAGACAAAAAAAATAAGCTCTGTCTCTTATAAACAGAATAAGCGCAAAAGTGAAAGTCATCTGCGGAGGGACGGGGATGGTTTATTATTTCATCCGATGTTATGGATGACGGGAGACAAGTGGAGACGACACACAGCGTGGAGGGGGAGGGGGTAATAACGGACAGCACACAGCGTGGCGGGGGAGGGGGTAATAACGGACGGCACACAGCGTGGCGGGGGAGGGGGTAATAACGGACGGCACACAGCGTGGCGGGGAGAGTGTAATAACGGACGGCACACAGCGTGGCGGAGGAGGGGGTAATAACGGACGGCACACAGCGTGGTGGGGGTAATAACAGACGGCACACAGCATGGTCGGGAAGGAGTAATAACGGACGGCACAGCGTGATGGGGAGGGGGTAATAACAGATGGCATACAGCATGGTGGGGGAGGGGGTAATAATGGGCAGCACACAGCGTGGCGGGGGAGGGGGTAATAACGGACGGCACACAGCGTGGTGGGGGAGGGGGTAATAATAGGCAGCACACAGCGTGGCGGGGGAGGGGGTAATAAGGGACGGCACACAGCGTGGTGGGGGAGGGGGTAATAACGGACGGCACACAGCGTGGCAGGGAGAGTGTAATAACGGACGGCACACAGCGTGGCGGAGGAGGGGGTAATAACGGACGGCACACAGCGTGGTCGGGAAGGGGTAATAACGGACGGCACAGCGTGGTGGGGAGGGGGTAATAACAGATGGCATACAGCGTGGTGGGGGAGGGGGTAATAATGGGCAGCACACAGCGTGGCGGGGAGGGGGTAATAACGGACGGCACACAGCGTAGTGGGGGAGGGGGTAATAATGGGCAGCACACAGCGTGGCGGGGGAGGGGGTAATAACGGACGGCACACAGCGTAGTGGGGGAGGGGGTAATAATGGGCAGCACACAGCGTGGCGGGGGAGGGGGTAATAACGGACGGCACACAGCGTGGTGGGGGAGGGGGTAATAATAGGCAGCACACAGCGTGGCGGGGGAGGGGGTAATAATAGGCAGCACACAGCGTGGCGGGGGACTTCTGGCCTCACTTTTCTCCTTCCTTTTTCTTCTCATTGCTTCATAAACCTACAAAAAGAAGAAAACCTCAGCAGTAAATCATCTGTCTGCGATCCGCCCTCCTCAGCTCAAACACTATGAATGGGAGCAGTGACCAGACGACCCCCCGCCAGATTCTCCACAGCTTGCTGCATAAATACGTGAAAACCGCAGATCAATAGCTGTATCCTCTGCAGAGATATCATCAATTACAGTCACAGGCCCGAAGCCTGAGGCTGCACTACTGAGACACCAATGGCAGCCAGGCACTAGTGCAGCCCCAGACATGTCACTTGGGAGCACATAATAAGTATTGCAGCCCTGCAGTAACCGTGGCCCCCAGGTCAGCAGTAAGAGGCCACCGAGAACGTGATGACTGGAGGAGACCAATACACACGGGACCCCCCACTAACCCCATGTATATGGCTGTGTATGTGTCAGTGGGTGGACATACAGGGGAGCACAGTCACACCCGGCAGCGCCCCCGCAGAGCCGCGCCTCACTGCGGCCGCTCACTCACTGCTGCACATAGGCTACTACAAGATCACAGGCTCCGCCCACCGCTCTACGCGCAGCTCTTCCCGCCTTGGCCGAAAACTGGTCACGTGACGCGTAACTCTTAGGCAGCCGAGGGGCACGTCGGGAGTTGTAGTTGTGCTTCAGTCACGTGACGCCGGACACGGAAGTAGTGTTCGGTAAATTCGTACTTGATTTCACCGTGCTAAAGAGGATGAGCGGCCGGAGAGAGGCACGGGGAGAAGGAAAAGGGAAGACAGCGGCGCCGCCACACAAAGGGGTGAGGTGAACAATCTGGAAGGCATGCTGCGTGTATACACACTTACCTGTCATTACCGTATATACACAGGCACCTACCTGTCATTACCGTATATACACACAGGCACCTACCTGTCATTACCGTATATACACACAGGCACCTACCTGTCATTACCGTATATACACACAGGCACCTACCTGTCATTACCGTATATATACACACAGGCACCTACCTGTCATTACCGTATATATACACACAGGCACCTACCTGTCATTACCGTATACACACACAGGCACCTACCTGTCATTACCGTATATACACACACAGGCACCTACCTGTCATTACCGTATATACACACACACACAGGCACCTACCTGTCATTACCGTATATATACACACAGGCACCTACCTGTCATTACCGTATATATACACACAGGCACCTACCTGTCATTACCGTATACACACACAGGCACCTACCTGTCATTACTGTATATATACACACACAGGCACCTACCTGTCATTACCGTATATATACACACAGGCACCTACCTGTCATTACCGTATATACACACAGGCACCTACCTGTCATTACCGTATATATACACACAGGCACCTACCTGTCATTACCGTATATACACACAGGCACCTACCTGTCATTACCGTATATATACACAGGCACCTACCTGTCATTACCGTATATACACACACACAGGCACCTACCTGTCATTACCGTATATACACACAGGCACCTACCTGTCATTACCGTATATATACACACAGGCACCTACCTGTCATTACCGTATATACACACAGGCACCTACCTGTCATTACCGTATATATACACAGGCACCTACCTGTCATTACCGTATATACACACACAGGCACCTACCTGTCATTACCGTATATATACACACACAGGCACCTACCTGTCATTACCGTATATACACACAGGCACCTACCTGTCATTACCGTATATACACACACACAGGCACCTACCTGTCATTACCGTATATACACACACACAGGCACCTACCTGTCATTACTGTATATATACACACACAGGCACCTACCTGTCATTACCGTATATACACACAGGCACCTACCTGTCATTACCGTATATACACACACACAGGCACCTACCTGTCATTACCGTATATACACACACACACAGGCACCTACCTGTCATTACCGTATATACACACACACACAGGCACCTACCTGTCATTACCGTATATATACACACAGGCACCTACCTGTCATTACCGTATATACACACAGGCACCTACCTGTCATTACCGTATATATACACACAGGCACCTACCTGTCATTACCGTATATATACACACAGGCACCTACCTGTCATTACCGTATATACACACAGGCACCTACCTGTCATTACCGTATATATACACACAGGCACCTACCTGTCATTACCGTATACACACACAGGCACCTACCTGTCATTACTGTATATATACACACACAGGCACCTACCTGTCATTACCGTATATACACACAGGCACCTACCTGTCATTACCGTATATATACACACACAGGCACCTACCTGTCATTACCGTATATATACACACACAGGCACCTACCTGTCATTACCGTATATATACACACAGGCACCTACCTGTCATTACCGTATACACACACAGGCACCTACCTGTCATTACCGTATATACACACACACAGGCACCTACCTGTCATTACCGTATACACACACAGGCACCTACCTGTCATTACTGTATATACATACACACAGGCACCTGCCTGTCATTACCGTATATACACATACAGGCACCTACCTGTCATTACCGTATATACACACAGGCACCTACCTGTCATTACTGTATATATACACACACAGGCACCTACCTGTCATTACCGTATATACACACAGGCACCTACCTGTCATTACCGTATATACACACACACAGGCACCTACCTGTCATTACCGTATATACACACACACAGGCACCTACCTGTCATTACCGTATATACACACACACACAGGCACCTACCTGTCATTACCGTATATACACACACACACAGGCACCTACCTGTCATTACCGTATATACACACACAGGCACCTACCTGTCATTACCGTATATACACACACAGGCACCTACCTGTCATTACCGTATATACACACAGGCACCTACCTGTCATTACCGTATATACATACACAGGCACCTACCTGTCATTACCGTATATATATACACACAGGCACCTACCTGTCATTACCGTATACACACACAGGCACCTACCTGTCATTACCGTATATACACACACACAGGCACCTACCTGTCATTACTGTATATATACACACACAGGCACCTACCTGTCATTACCGTATATATACACACAGGCACCTACCTGTCATTACCGTATATACACACAGGCACCTACCTGTCATTACCGTATATATACACACAGGCACCTACCTGTCATTACCGTATATACACACAGGCACCTACCTGTCATTACCGTATATACACACAGGCACCTACCTGTCATTACCGTATATATACACACAGGCACCTACCTGTCATTACCGTATATACACACAGGCACCTACCTGTCATTACCGTATATACACACACACAGGCACCTACCTGTCATTACCGTATATACACACAGGCACCTACCTGTCATTACCGTATATACACACAGGCACCTACCTGTCATTACTGTATATATACACACACAGGCACCTACCTGTCATTACCGTATATACACACAGGCACCTACCTGTCATTACCGTATATACACACACACAGGCACCTACCTGTCATTACCGTATATACACACACACACAGGCACCTACCTGTCATTACCGTATATACACACACAGGCACCTGCCTGTCATTACCGTATATACACACAGGCACCTGCCTGTCATTACCGTATATACATACACAGGCACCTACCTGTCATTACCGTATATACACACACACAGGCACCTGCCTGTCATTACCGTATATACACACAGGCATCTACCTGTCATTACCGTATAAACACACAGGCATCTACCTGTCATTACCGTATACACATACACAGGCACCTACCTGTCATTACCGTATATACACACACAGGCACCTACCTGTCATTACCGTATATACACAGGCACCTACCTGTCATTACCGTATATACACACACACAGGCACCTGCCTGTCATTACCGTATATACACATACAGGCACCTACCTGTCATTACCGTATATACACACACACACAGGCACCTACCTGTCATTACTGTATATACATACACACAGGCACCTACCTGTCATTACCGTATATACACACAGGCACCTACCTGTCATTACCG
This sequence comes from Ranitomeya variabilis, assembly GCF_051348905.1. Taxonomy (NCBI): domain Eukaryota; kingdom Metazoa; phylum Chordata; class Amphibia; order Anura; family Dendrobatidae; genus Ranitomeya; species Ranitomeya variabilis. The sequence goes on from NC_135236.1 coordinate 48,113,693, forward strand.
TATGTACACACAGGCACCTACCTGTCATTACCGTATGTACACACATGCACCTACCTGTCATTACCGTATATATACACACAGGCACCTACCTGTCATTACCGTATATACACACACAGGCACCTACCTGTCATTACCGTATGTACACACAGGCACCTACCTGTCATTACCGTATATACACACATGCACCTACCTGTCATTACCGTATATATACACACAGGCACCTACCTGTCATTACCGTATATACACACACAGGCACCTACCTGTCATTACCGTATGTACACACAGGCACCTACCTGTCATTACCGTATATATACACACAGGCACCTACCTGTCATTACCGTATATACACACACAGGCACCTACCTGTCATTACCGTATATACACACAGGCACCTACCTGTCATTACTGTATATATACACACACAGGCACCTACCTGTCATTACCGTATATACACACACAGGCACCTACCTGTCATTACCGTATGTACACACAGGCACCTACCTGTCATTACCGTATGTACACACACAGGCACCTACCTGTCATTACCGTATATATACACACAGGCACCTACCTGTCATTACCGTATATATACACACACAGGCACCTACCTGTCATTACCGTATATACACACACAGGCACCTACCTGTCATTACCGTATATACACACACACAGGCACCTGCCTGTCATTACCGTATATACACAGGCTAGGCACGTGTCCGTCATTGCTGTGTTTTCCATCACGTCCTGTATCATGTGATATCACCGTCCTTGCACTTCGCTGCGTCCGCTCCCTCAGGCCCCGTTCCTCCTTGGTTTTCCTGATGCTGGAGACTCAGATGATGATGATGGGAGTCTGGAGGCCGAGCTCATGGCCATCACTGGGGCGAACAAAGCTGCACAGAAGGAGAAGCCCAAAGGAAAAAGTGAGTAATGGGCGCGTTTCTGCACATGTCCTATGATAGTTCTGCTCATCCAGCGGCAACACATTGGGTCCAGGAGAACTGGGAGCGTTGGACGGTAGCCCCCAACTTGTCGCGGAGTCATATGTAGCGGTGGGACGTTCACAGTGATCATGGACGGTTGTGTAACTTGTCTTAGGATGTGCTGCCCCTAGTTTTTATTAAAGGTTTGCCCCCCCCTCGATCTCCCTCCAGACCCCCTCCCCATGGAGCACATTGAGCGCATGGCCGCCCTCTGTATGCAGGATGTGGACGAGGACATTGATGAGGATGTGGATGACGATGAAGACTTGATGGTGAGTCCAGTGTCCTGGGTGTACACGCCAGAGAGCTGTCAGCCGAGCTCTGCGGAGAGGGGAGCTTGCACTCAGCCAACAGCCCTCATGGAGGGCGTACATTGGGATTCATGTACGGGGATTGTTAAACCGCATATCTGACTGTCAGCCGAGCTCTGCGGAGAGGGGAGCGAGCACTCAGCCGGCAGCCCTCATGGAGTGCGTACAATGGAATTCATGTACGGGGATTGTTACACTGCAGATCTGATTGTCAGCCGAGCTCTGTGGAGAGGGGAGCGAGCACTCAGCTGGCAGCCCTCATGGAGGGCGTACAATGGGATTCATGTACAGGGGTTGTTACACCGCAGATCTGACTGTCATCTCACCGTGTCATCTACAGGCAGAACTAAATGAGGTCCTGGCAGAGGAGGAAGAAGAGCCAAAAGTGACAACTCCCCCCTCACAGGTATAAATGTTCAGTGCCTGTGCCAAACCCAGAAATCCTGCTGGACCCGGTGCCAACTTGTGTTTTGTTTGTGCCCCATTAGGCTGCGCCTGCTTCAGCGGGCAGCATGGAGGGCACCGTCCAGGAGCGTCTGGCCATGTACACGGAAGCCCTGAGTAATGCCAAGCAGGCCGGAGAAGGAAACAAAGTCCGGAGATACGAGCGAGGCGTGAAGGTGGGCGACCCTGCCGGTAATGCCCGCTCCGTGCCCTCCGCCCGACGTTCCCTCACCCTCTCTCTATCCACCAGACTCTGGAGGACATGCTGCGTACGGTCAAGAAGGGCGGCTCAGTGGCCACTGACGACATCCCACCTCCGGTGGCAATCGGCAAAAGCCCCAGTGCTCCCACAATCCCACCAAGTGTCGTCATCACGCCGGACCCCCCCGCTGTGAACGGAATACCAGCAAAGACCCCTCCGCCGGTGGCCATGAAACCTCAGAGCTTTCTGCAGCCAGTGACCATCGCTGCCCCCATCACCTCGTCTGCCCCAGGTAACCGGGGCTGGATACGCTCCCCATAGTACAGGGGTAACCTCACGAGGGGCTGCGCGTAACGGGGTCACTCTGTCCTCGCAGCATCAGATGAGAACAAGACACGAGTGATGGATCTGCAGAGAGAATATAAACTGGCAGCCATTCAAAGCAAGCAGCAGGGTGACACCGAGCAGGCCACCAAGTATTATCGCGTGGCCAAAGTAAGTACACCCGCCTCTGGGAAAGAAGCTGGGTGTGCCCACTGTACCGGGTGTCACCCAGCTCTCCAGAAGTCTGTCCCTAATGGTAGCCATATTGCTCGTTGCCCAACGTTCACGTCCGCCCTCCTTCTTACAGTCTCTGGATCCCATGTTGTCTGCATTAGATTCTGGACAGACGGTGGACCTGGACAGTCTCCCCCCTCCACCGGGTGAGTCCCCCTTATTAAAAACAAAAAAACATGCTTTCTACCCCAAAACAGCGCTGCACCTGCCTACAGGTTGTGACCGGTATTGCACCCTTTCTCCATTTATGTGAATGGGACTAAGCTGCAATAGTCAGACAATGGCGCTGGTTCTGTAAGATGGCAGCCTTATCATGGACAACCCCTTTAAGTATGATGGACGAGTGTCTATTCACTGACAGCTAGCCCATCATATTAGTCTATTATGGGATTATATTTTCATTTGTATTTTTTTTCCCCCCCCACAGTTCAGTTGGCCCCAAATAAAGTGACAATACCTCAATCTCCAGTGAGCGCAGACCCTTCCCCGGCCTCTGGTGAGTTGTACGCCCCCTGCTGGATATAGAGGAATGGTTGCACTGACTGACGGATGCTGCAGCTCCACCGGCCCACCAGGGGCAATTTATAGCTACCAGTTTATATGTGAAGGTCCTTATGGACTGAGGAGTGGTTGTTCTGTTCCAGGTTTGCCTTCTGCTCCTCGTGACACCTTGGAGGCCCTGCAGCAGAGGATGGACCGGTACCGCAGCGCTGCCGAGCAGGCCAAAGCCAAAGGAGACGACCGCAAGGCCCGGATGCACGAGCGCATTGTGAAGGTGCGTCCGGGGGTCATGGTGGTCTATAAATCACAGCTATCTCTGCAGTTCTATGTAAAGACCTCTGCTTGCTGGCAGTGAATGCAGCCTGGATCCAGTGTTACGCCCTGGGCTGTGATGGTTATTGGGGCTGGGCAGGTTTTCCAGGCGCTTTGTCTTCACTGACAGCAAGCAGAGATCTTAAATGGTTGAGACATCGAACCACGAAGTGTAGGACAAACTTTCTCTCTGATTTCTGACTCTAAGAAGCTTTGTGTTGTCTCTCGCCTTCCCGCAGCAATACCAAGATGCCGTCCGGAGCCACAAGGCTGGGAAACAAGTCAATCTGGCCGAGTTACCCGTGCCCCCAGGTTTGTAGGGGTCACCGAGGGCGAATCCCCCATATTTATCTTACTCCTCTATCCGTGTGCATCTCACAGTTTAGCCCCTGTTCACAGGGGCTGTGACCAGCAGCATATCTGTGACTGCGCAGCTTGTCCTCCATACTTTACCTTCCCATTTTGCTCCCTGGTCTTTAGGCTTCCCACCAATCCAAGGATCTGACGCCGTCCCCCAGGAGCAAAGTCTGGTTGGTGTGCTGGAGACGGCCATGAAGCTGGCCAATCAGCAGGATGGAGCTGGTGACGACGACGATGATGACGAGGAACAAAAGAAAGGGCCCGCCATAGCGCCAAAGGTGAACATGATGTGCTTAAAGGGATCCTTCTAGTGGTAGCATTGGGGACCCCTTTATGAAACAATAGATTCCATAGACCCCATCATGACTCTGGTTTTCCTTACAGCCTGTCGCCCACCCAGGACCTGGGACTAGCCTGCAGCCGTCTGCCCCCAAACCGTCTCCCCCCAAGAGTCCCAAACTGTCCGGAAAAGGTGCGTTTATAGTTCGGGACCCTGCCCGATAATCTGGCACTGATCTGATCCATCGATGCTGGATTAAAGGAATTTGTACTTTTTTCTTTCTTCTCTCCGTTTTGGGTCTCGCTCCTCTTTTCGCAGCTCAGCAGCAGCTTCAGTTTTTAGAAGGAAGAAAGAAGCAGCTCCTGACGGCCGCCCTCCGCTCCAAGCAGCACAAAGACATGGAGGGGGCTAAGATGTACCTGCGGCAATCCAAGGGCCTGGACCCCATGATCGAGGCTGCGCGGGGAGGCCTGCCGGTAGATATCACCAAGGTAAAGAACTGGTGTGGTCAGAGGTCTGACAACCGCCGCAGCGCACACACAGGAGCTGAGTTGTCGTGGTTTTCTTCAGGTCCCTCCGGCTCCGGTAAACCAGGACGATTTCACCCTGGACCGGCAGGGTAAGGGGCAGAGCAGCGAGAAGTATGCCAAGCTGATGGAGCAGCTGAAGAAACAACACGAGGTAGGACCACTGTATGCTGGGAGCGGCCCACCTTCCTGCCCCGGCCATTTAGGAGATGTTCTGACCCAGGCGTCCACACATCACCATTCGGCCCCTGTGGCACGGGCCGATCACTCACTGCCTGATGTCCCCTCCCTCACAGGCGCCGTTGTCAGGTAGTCGGGGCTCGGTCGATCAGTGCAGATTCTCTGGTTATTGATTATTTCCTCCTTTCCTCTCAGATGTCGATGTCATATTCTCAGCAGTTCACTCATCTGGGAAACATCACAGAGACGGCAAAGTGAGTACACCCCGACTTCTTAGCCCTCATGTTCTCCGGTTATCTCTGACGTGAACGTCTTATGGCCCGCACTCCGGGAACACTTACTGTCTACTGTCCCCGCTTCCTTCACACTTTATTCTCCCCCATTATAAGCTCTTTATCTTCAGATACGAGAAGCTGGCAGAGGAGTGTATGAAGTACATGGAGACGGTGAAGCAGGCGCACGCTCGGGGGCTCCCGGTGCCGCACTGTCATTACGAGGAGCGGACCATCAGTGTTGTCAAGTGAGTAAGTCTATGCCGAGCAGCGACCTGTATGTATCCACTCCTGACTCATGTCTGCCCCCCGCAGGATATTTCCGGAACTGACCAATTCTGACCTGGTGTTATATGTGAATAAGGCGGTGAATTTACCCACAGGTGGGTCCTGTCGTCCTCCCGTCTCTCCGCTCTTCTTCCGTCTACGCGTTCAGCTTATACGTGTTTTCTTTCAGGGTCGTCGCCCAGTGACATGGACACTTACGTGCGCTTTGAGTTTGCTTATCCCAGCCTGGTAAGAGGAGCTGATCACTCAGCGATTCACCGCCCCATAAAGTAATAACCATCATCGGATACAAATATCTCTACTCTCATCATTGCAGGAGGAAGCGCAGAGAGATAAAACCAGTGTCGTCAAAGGGACCAACTCTCCAGGTGCGTTGGGATGAGGGGCATATCGCGCTATTGTCACATGTCTGCGTCCCCCCCAACTCACTGGATCTTCTCTGTCTCCAGTCTATAAAGAGAAGTTCAACCTGCAGATAAATCGCAACCACCGTGGCCTGAAGAGGGCGATACAGGCGAAGGGGATCAAATTCGAAGTCATCCAGAAGGGGTAAATGAGGGGCGATAACCTGACAGGGGGGCTTACACTCCGTATTAATGCCATGCTGTATATACAGGGGGCTATTTAAGAACGACCGTACTTTGGGAACGGCACATCTGAAGTTGGAGACTTTAGAGAGCAACTGTGAGATCCGGGACATCCTGGAGGTAATTTACTTACATTATCTTCCTCCTCCGCACTGCGCTGTAGGTATTACATCCTCGGTACCGCCTTGTCCTCCTCGGTAACGCCCTGGAGGTATTGCCACCTCGTCCTCCTCCTCGGTACTGCCCTGGAGGTATTGCCGCCTCGTCCTCCTCCTCGGTACCGCCCTGGAGGTATTGCCGCCTCGTCCTCCTCCTCGGTACCGCCCTGGAGGTATTGCCGCCTCGTCCTCCTCGGTACTGCCCTGGAGGTATTGCCACCTCGTCCTCCTCGGTACCGCCCTGGAGGTATTGCCACCTCATCCTCCTCGGTACTGCCCTGGAGGTATTGCCGCCTCGTCCTCCTCGGTACCGCCCTGGAGGTATTGCCGCCTCGTCCTCCTCGGTACTGCCCTGGAGGTATTGCCGCCTCGTCCTCCTCGGTACCGCCCTGGAGGTATTGCCACCTCATCCTCCTCGGTACCGCCCCGAAGGTATTGCCGCCTCGTCGTCCTCCTCTGTACCGCCCTGGTGGTATTGCCGCCTCGTCGTCCTCCTCTGTACCACCCTGGTGGTATTGCCGCCTCGTCGTCGTCCTCGGTACCGCCCTAGTGGTATTGCTGCCTCATCGTCCTCCTCGGTTCCGTCCTGGAGGTATTGCCACCTCGTCCTCCTCGGTTCTGCCCTGAAGGTATTGCCGCCTTGTCCTCCTTCTCAGTACGGCCCTGGAGGTATTGCCGCCTCGTCGTCCTCCTCGGTTCTGCCCTGGAGGTATTGCCGCCTCGTCCTCCTCCTCGGTACCGCCCTGGAGGTATTGCCGCCTCGTCCTCCTCCTCGGTACCGCCCCGAAGGTATTGCCGCCTCGTCGTCCTCCTCTGTACCACCCTGGTGGTATTGCCGCCTCGTCGTCGTCCTCGGTACCGCCCTAGTGGTATTGCTGCCTCATCGTCCTCCTCGGTTCCGTCCTGGAGGTATTGCCACCTCGTCCTCCTCGGTTCTGCCCTGAAGGTATTGCCGCCTTGTCCTCCTTCTCAGTACGGCCCTGGAGGTATTGCCGCCTCGTCGTCCTCCTCGGTTCTGCCCTGGAGGTATTGCCGCCTCCCATTTTGCTTTTTCCGCCATTTAGCCCCATACATTTTTACTTGCTTTCCTCCATCGTATCCCATTTCTTCTTTCCTCCAGGTGATGGAGGGCCGCAGACCCACTGGGGGTAAACTAGAGGTGTGCGTCCGAATACGCGAACCCTTCACGTCTCAACAACTGAGCAGCAGCACAGAGAAGTGGCTGGTCATAGAGCCCATCACCCTTCCTCCGGTACTTATGCTGGTGTCTGACTCCTGGTCACCCACCCATTGGCACCCAGCTTTCCTAGAGGCGGATTATTAGGGGGTTACACTAACACCTCTTCTTGTATTTTACAGGCTCCAGTTTCAAAACCCAAACAGCCAACCCCAATGAAATCATCTTCCAGTAGGTGGGTGCAATGGGCACGTGATTGGCGTCACTAGTGATGGTTTACTCTCTGCACCCTACTTTTAACCCCCCCCCCGTCCTTTATATTTCAGCCCCCAGACCCTCCACTCTCTGAGTGTCTTGGCGTTTGAGAAGGAGAAGCTGGAGAAGAAGGCGAGTATATCTGTACCTCTCCCTACAGACCTTGTTCTCGTCCCTATCCTCTGATCCCAATCTTGTCTTCTCCCCCAGATTGTCGCCTACAGACAGCAGCACCGCACCCCTCCTGATGACCTCATAACGCTGCTTAATGATGTCACTCAGCGCAGCCAGCAACAGCTGCTGCAGCTCCGCCAGGGTGGACCTGCCATCCGCATCGGTGAGAACCACGGCGGTGGGGGGAGAATCAGGCTCTCTCCGCTTCCTGACGGTTGTGTATTCAGGCGTGTACACCTACAATATTCCGGCACCTACAAATCCCCCATACACCTGCCGAAATCTGCAGCTTTGCCCCAGTTACTGTAGCATTACTCTGTAGGGATCCTCAGGTCCTACACCCCCCATAGCTTCACTACTGCTCTAAGAAGACCCTAGTAAGTGACACCATATCACATGGCTCCCTGCGGAGGTCTCACATGTCATGAGACTGTATGGGGTTGCACTAGTCGGAGGCTTTTTGCATCACTTTGCATTTCTTGCTCCTTTCAGAATATGTACGGCAGCTAGAACGCTACTTGCAGTTTTACTCCGATTCTGCTCGGCGTCTGGGTCAAGAGGGGAACAGGGTAAGTGAGTTATTGACCTGTGCATGGATGTGGGGTTCAGATCACACACGAGGCTCCTATGGAGGCATCTAGGAGTTTATAGAATTTATCCCTCATGGACTCGAACTGAAGAGAAATAATGATACGTTCCAGCTCATGCGGAATGTTAGAAGCATTCTCCCTAAGAAGGGGGTGAATATGGCGCTGTGTGTGTGTGAGTAGAGATTATACAGCCACGTGCTGCACTACAGATCGGCCACCGAACATGTCACCCATTTCTGTTCACTTTCATAGGAAGCGGCGAAAGAGGCTTTATACAAGAGGAACCTTGTGGGCAATGAGGTGAGTACATGGTGGGCGCCGAGCAATGTTTGCCAGAGTTGAGCAAAATGATTCTTAGGACCCTGGTGCAGTAGCCACGTTAGTACTCTGTGACCACTGACGAGATCCCTGTGACCCTCCTTTTACCTGCCGGCATCCCCGACTCCTCTCCTGGTTAGTAGCCTGGTGCCACGTCATGCGCGCCTCACAACCATGTCCTACAAATGAGAAGAGGCGCCTGGGATGCCGGCTGGTTGCAGGACTCTGGTCTGTCAGCCACGGACTACAGACGTGGACTAGAATCCTGCCTTAATAGTGATTTTTCCTTTTTTGTCCTCAGCTGCAGAAAATGTCCAGATGAAGACTGATGCAGATGTGGATGACTCTCGCCCTTAGGGGGCTCTCACTCCGGGAGCTTATCTTGCCCTTAAGGAGGTCTCACTTTAGAGGATCTCTTGCTCTTTGACTCTCGCCCTTAGGAGGTTCCTCCAGATGTTTACATACCCCCCACCCCCATATACACTCCGATAGAAGTTGGGGACCAGTGCCTTATCCCTCCAAGCACACACTACGTTGGCCCGCCATCATCTCCGGTGACAATCAGAGCTCTCCAGCACTTTCTTACCGCTCGGCTGCACTAGTGAGCGTGCAGGGTTGTGTGAGCGTTCGTCGTCGTCGACATCCCTCCTAATACCGCACTGCTGTGTCTGCCTGTTCCAGACCCGTCTACACTACGTGAGAGCGGTGTGAGCGCTCACCCCCATCAGTCCGTCAGCTTTTTATTTGTAAATTAAGATATGATACATGATCACGTAGCTGCTGCTAAGAATAGTAATAAAGACATAAAACCAATATGGCAGCCGTCATACATCATCATCACCGCTGTGAATCTGTGGGCATCATTGTACCAATGCCATGTTTGTGCTCCCTCTGCCCCTGTCCTAAGTCTGATACTGCAGCTGAGGTCCATTTACTTTCTTTGGGTTGAACTGCAATATCAGATTTCTCCTAGGAAGGATGGTGGCGCTATTCCTGGGAGAAATTAAAAGTTGTTGTTTTTTTTTTATTTTGAGTCTGGAATAATAAAACCTTTTGGGGGGTTTGATCACAGGTTATAGTAGATAACACGAGGGTCTTGGTGCACAATTCTTTTACTTTAGATGACTGTTATGTCTTATGATTGTCCAGTATTAGTTTGCTGTCTCTACGGCCCCTAAATCCTCCCCGCGTTAAGTGCAGGATGAATGGCACCTTCATAGGCTACATCAGCGGAGTGCAGGAAAGTTCCCATCACACTTAGCGCATCGTATAGTGAAAGTACAACGTACATTGTCATGTCCTCATGAGACGGCCGTTGTACGCGGTCATGTCCCCTCACGAGGCGGCCGCTTGTACGCGGTCATGTCCCCTCACGAGGCGGCCGCTTGTACGCGGTCATGTCCCCTCACGAGGCGGCCGCTTGTACGCGGTCATGTCCCCTCACGAGGCGGCCGCTTGTAGGCGGTCATGTCCCCTCACGAGGCGGCCGCTTGTAGGCGGTCATGTCCCCTCACGAGGCGGCCGTGTGTACGGGGTCATGTCCCCTCACGAGGCGGCCGTGTGTACGGGGTCATGTCCCCTCACGAGGCGGCCGCTTGTACGCGGTCATGTCCCCTCACGAGGCGGCCGCTTGTACGCGGTCATGTCCCCTCACGAGGCGGCCGCTTGTAGGCGGTCATGTCCCCTCACGAGGCGGCCGCTTGTAGGCGGTCATGTCCCCTCACGAGGCGGCCGCTTGTAGGCGGTCATGTCCCCTCACGAGGCGGCCGCTTGTAGGCGGTCATGTCCCCTCACGAGGCGGCCGTGTGTACGGGGTCATGTCCCCTCACGAGGCGGCCGTGTGTACGGGGTCATGTCCCCTCACGAGGCGGCCGCTTGTAGGCGGTCATGTCCCCTCACGAGGCGGCCGCTTGTACGCGGTCATGTCCCCTCACGAGGCGGCCGCTTGTACGCGGTCATGTCCCCTCACGAGGCGGCCGCGTGTACGGGGTCATGTCCTCCGCGAGGCGGCCGTATCGTTGCCTGTCCGGTGTCTCCTAGTCTTTTACCGGGTGGCTGACTACAGCGGCACCATAACCCTTCAATATGAAACAAGGAGGAAGCAATCTTCCCTAGTACCACCTATAGGGGCTCTGTCCTGTCTAGAGGGGTTTTTTTTAGGAATTTTGACCCTGTGCTCATTTTATCGCTTGTCCTATATACTGCAGTCCTCCTCAGTATACAGTGAACCCAACAGAGTGCTGGTCGCTTCATCCGAGGGTCCTGGGGGGCTGAGCTCTCCCCAAACACCATTGATCTTACATTTCTCACCGGCTGGGCCTGGTATACCTCTACATATCCCATGACTTACAGGGTAGCCCCCTATAGCTGGCACTAGATAACATGGCCTCTCTGGTTCTGGCACCATCACAATATCATCACTGGTTAATAATCGTCTTTCTCTGGTCTCCGCCGTATCGCTACTCGGCACCATCCCATGTACTGTACCAGTGAAGACCCCGGCTGCTGCTCCGTGCCCAGTGCTGTATCCATGAACACTATGCATTGTGCAGTTATTGTATGTGCTACGATCAACTCATTAAATAAATGATATATATATCACTGCGTGTGGTCGCATCAGCCGCCAGGAGGGCGGGCGGGGGTGCTGCTGGTAGACCACCATCAAGGTATTGCATGAATAACAAAACAGCCCTACAAAGACCTGTGTATTGCAGCGTCTGGATACATATCCCCCTTATAGGCAACGCATACAGAATAATTACTGCCCCAATCAGGATCAGATCACACGTCCCAGCCCTGCTATGTCTTATATGGGGGGATGCATCCCAGCCCTGCTATGTCTTATATGGGGGGATGCATCCCAGCTCTGCTATGTCTTATATGGGGGGATGCATCCCAGCTCTGCTATGTCTTATATGGGGGGACACGTCCCGGCTGCATCTCTGCTATGTCTTATATGGGGGGACGTGTCCCAGCTCTATGTCTTATATGGGGGGGACGCGTCCTGGCTCCAGCTCTATGTCTATATGGGGGGATGCGTCCCTGCTCGAGCTCTGCCTTGTCTGTATGGGGGGACGTGTCCCGGCTCCAGCTCTGTCTTGTCTATTTGGGGGATGCGTCTTGGCTCCAGCTCTGTCTATATGGGGGGATGCGTCCCTGCTTGAGCTCTATGTCTTATATGGGGGGGGACACGTCCCGGCTGCATCTCTGCTATGTCTTACATGGGGGGGACGCATCCTGGCTCTGCTATGTCTTATATGGGGGGACGCGTCCTGGCTCCAGCTCTATGTCTATATGGGGGGATGCGTCCCTGCTCGAGCTCTATGTCTATATGTATATGGAGGGATGCGTCCCTGCTCGAGCTCTGCCTTGTCTGTATGGGGGGACGTGTCCCGGCTCCAGCTCTCTGTCTATATCTATAAGGGGGGATGCGTCTCGGCTCCAGCTCTATGTCTATATGGGGGGGATGCGGTGTCTATATGGCGGGATGTGTCCCGGCTCCAGCTCTGTCTATATGGGGGGGACGCGTCTCAGCTCCAGCTCTGCCATGTCTATATGGGGGGGGGATGTGGTGTCTATATAGGGGGATGCGTCCCGGCTCCAGCTCTGCCATGTCTATATGGGGGGACGCGTCCCGGCTCCAGCTCTGTCTCTATGGGGGGACGCGTCCTGGCTCCGTCCTTACCCTTTTGCAGCAGCCTCCTGGCACTGGTCGCTTCAGTTCATTTCATCATCCACTGTTGCCCCCTAATTGTTACATTTACCCCTTATTTTGGACTCGTACATTGTCTCTCCTCATTCCATATATCACATCCATAATTTTTAGGGCGCATTACAATATCAGTTTAGGTATAAGGTGCTCCATCATGGATGGAGAAAGTAATGTCAGAAGGAAGAGAAAGCCCAATACATGGAAGACGTGCACCTAATGCTTCAATAGAAAATACGCTTTTATTAACACTGACAGACGGGGAATTAAAACCACACGAGGTGCAGTGTAACCGCAGCCCTAGAAATGACAATAACCCAACCACAGTAATAATAATCAGCCACACAGTAATTATGGTCAATATCATGAACAAATGGTAACGACTCAGAATTTACGGCACAGTCATTGGACAGAGCTGAACACGTAATGAATGATACGTGATTGGTTTAGCGACCTGTCCTGCGGGGTCTTCTGACCAATCAGTGCGCGGGGAAGGAACGGTCTCTATGGTAACCAGCTGGACGCTCTTGCAGGGACGGAGATGGATGTCAGGGCCTTGTGGCGGTCACTTGCTGCTGATCATTTGTAGGAATTCGTCCAGGTAGACAGTACTTGACTTGCTCGTCGTTTTCACTGTCCACTGAGGATTGTCATTAACCTGCATTATACGGCCTTTTGGCCCCTGCCATAGGATCTCACCTGTGCCCAGACACTAGCCATCCATGGACCGTTCACCAGGCGAGAAGGTATTCATGGGCCTTTATATAGGGGCAAAAAAGTGCCAGTTAGTGATTCCCCATAATAATGTGTGTCCAAGGGAGCCCCCATAACAGTGTGCCAGCTATAGAGACCCCATAATGTATCCAAGGGAGCCCCTATAACAGTGTGCCAGCCATAAAAGCCCCATAATGTGTCCAAGGGAGCCCCCATAACAGTGTGCCAGTCATAGAGGCCCCATAATGTGTCCAATGGAGCCCCCATAACAGTGTGCAAGCCATAAAGGCCCCATAATTTGTCCAATGGAGCCCCCATAACAGTGGACCCCATAATGTGTCCAAGGGAGCCCCCATAATAATGTGTACAGGGGAGCCCCTATAACAGTGTGCCAGCCATAGAGGCCCCATAATAATGTGTACAGGGGAGCCCCCATAAGTGTGCCAGCCATAGAGGCCCCATAATAATGTGTACAGGGGAGCCCCTATAACAGTGTGCCAGCCATAGAGGCCCCATAATAATGTGTACAGGGGAGCCCCCATAACAGTGTGCCAGTCATAGAGGGCCCATAATGTGTCCAAGGGAGCCCCCATAACAGTGTGCCAGCCATAGAGGCCCCATAATAAAGTGTACAGGGGAGCCCCTATAACAGTGTGCCAGCCATAGAGGCCCCATAATAAAGTGTACAGGGGAGCCCCCATAACAGTGTGCCAGCCTTAGAGGCCCCATAATAATGTGTACAGGGGAGCCCCCATAACAGTGTGCCCGCCATAGAGGCCCCATAATAATGTGTACAGGGGAGCCCCCATAAGTGTGCCAGCCATAGAGGCCCCATAATAATGTGTACAGGGGAGCCCCCATAACAGTGTGTGACTGTCAGCCATAGAGGCCCCATAATAATGTGTACAGGGGAGCCCCCATAACAGTGTGTGACTGTCAGCCATAGAGGCCCCATAATAATGTGTACAGGGGAGCCCCCATAACAGTGTGTGACTGTCAGCCATAGAGGCCCCATAATAAAGTGTACAGGGGAGCCCCCATAACAGTGTGCCAGCCTTAGAGGCCCCATAATAATGTGTACAGGGGAGCCCCCATAACAGTGTGCCCGCCATAGAGGCCCCATAATAATGTGTACAGGGGAGCCCCCATAAGTGTGCCAGCCATAGAGGCCCCATAATAATGTGTACAGGGGAGCCCCCATAACAGTGTGTGACTGTCAGCCATAGAGGCCTCATAATAATGTGTACAGGGGAGCCCCCATAACAGTGTGCCAGCCATAGAGGCCCCATAATAATGTGTACAGGGGAGCCCCCATAACAGTGTGTGACTGTCAGCCATAGAGGCCCCATAATAATGTGTACAGGGGAGCCCCCATAACAGTGTGTGACTGTCAGCCATAGAGGCCCCATAATAATGTGTACAGGGGAGCCCCCATAACAGTGTGTGACTGTCAGCCATAGAGGCCCCATAATAATGTGTACAGGGGAGCCCCCATAACAGTGTGTGACTGTCAGCCATAGAGGGCCCATAATAATGTGTACAGGGGAGCCCCCATAACAGTGTGCGACTGTCAGCCATAGAGGGCCCATAATAATCGGCTGCATGTCTCACTGTGCGCCAGCCACGACATGCAGGCTTTCCTAGCGCTGCAGCCGTCAGTCTCCCGCCATCCAGAGGACTGATGTGTTGACAAAAATGTTTTTATTCTTTTCTGGATATTCCCCATTAAATAAAACATTCCTGTTGAACGCACCAATGAGGGCCAAGTATCTCGGGCTCCTACTTGTCCCCTCTGCAGCCAGACGGCCGAGGCTTTTTCTTCCCAGGACAATGCTGTTGTCATTGAACAGACATTGCTGATAGCGCCATTGTGCCCCCCATAGACCCCTGTGTCTACCAGCGGCCGGCCCATAATGGCGCCTCCATGATCAGACTCCCCTACAGGTGTGTCAGCATGATCAGCAGCAAGTGCCTGGCATCCATCTCTGCCCTGCGACAGCGTCCAGCTGGTCACCATGGAGACCGGTCCTTCCCCGCGCACTGATTGGTCAGAACTCCCCGCAGGACGGGCCGCTAAACCAATCACGTATCGTTCATTTCATGTTCAGCTCTGTCCAATGACTGCGCAGTAAATGCTGCGCCATTACGTCACCGGAAATGCAGGCGGAGTTTGTTGCCGGAAGCGAAGACACCGGCGGGGAAATGGCGCCGAGCTCGAAATCAGACCGGAGCAGCGGAAGCCGGAAATGGGGTCCGAGAGACCATATTATCCGGCAGCTGGACCGAGTGCGGGTAAGAAGTGCCCAATGGGCAGGCGACTAAATGTAGCTGTGACTGAAGGGGAATAACGGGAGGAGGAGAGAGGACCGGAGGGGAATAACGGGAGGAGGAGAGAGAGCGAGGACAGTCGGGGAATAATAGCAGGAAAGAGGAGACTGTGAGGAATATCGGGAGGAGGACCGAGAGCAACGGAGAGGAATAACGCGAGGAGGAGAGAGAAGACTGTGAGGAATAACGGGAGGAGGAGAGAAATGGAGTAGGGAGAGAGGACCGGTGATGAATAACTGAAGGATAGACAGAGGACTGGACCGGAATAACGGGGGGGAGGAGGAGAAAGAGAGGACCTGAGGGGAATAACGAGAGGGGGAGAGAGAGGTGGGGACTGGAGAGGAAAAATGTGAGGCGGAATGAGAATAAGGAGAGGAATAACGGGAGGAGGAAGAGAGAGAACCGGACAGAAATAATGGGAGGAGGAGACAGAAGCCCGGAGAGGAATAACAGAGAGAGGGGACCAGAGAGGAATATTGAGGAGAGAGAGAGAGGACCGGAGAGGAATTACAGGAGGAGGAGAGAGAACTGGAGAAGAATAATGAGAGGAATATCGGGAGGAGGAGAGAGGGAACCGAAGAAGAATATTGCGGTGGAACAGAGAAGACCGGAGAAGAATAACGGGAGGAGGAGACAAGACTGTGAGGAGTAACGGGAGGAGAGAAATCACAGGAAATGGAGTACAGAGAGAGGACCGGATGGGAATAAAAGGAGAGAAGACTGTGAGAAATAGTGGGACAAGGCGAGAGAGGATCGGAGAGGAATATTGGGAGAAGGTGAGAGAGGACTGGGAGGAGAGAGAGGACCGGAGAGGAATAATGGATGGAGGAGAGAGAGGACCGGAGAGGAATAATGGATGGAGGAGAGAGAAGGCTATGAGGAATAACGAAGGGAGGACCGGAGAGGAATAACTGGAGGAGAAAGGGGTCCAGGGAGGAGAGTGAGGTCTGGAGAATAACGGGAGGAGAGAGGAGACTATGAGGAAAAACTGGAGCAGAGAGGGGACCAGAGAATAATATTGAGAGAGAGAACCGGAGAGGAATTACAGGAGGACAGAGGGGTCCGGAGAAGAATAACCGGAGGAGAGAGAAGACTGTGAGGAGGACAGAGAGGAATATCGGGAGCAGGAGGAGAGGACCGAGAGAAATAACTGAAGGAGAAGAGAGAGGACAAGAAAGGAATAGCAGGAGGAGGAGACAGAAGCATGTGAGGTATAATGGAAGGAGGAGAGAGGACCTTAGAGGAATAACGGGAGGTTGAGAGAGGACCAGAGAGAAATAACGAGAGGAGGAGAGATGGAGGACTGGATATTAATAACGGGAGGAGGATCGAAGAAGAATATTGAGGAGGAGAGAGAAGACTGAGGAATATTGGGAGGAGGAGAGAGGATCGGAATGAAATAACTGGAGGAGGAAGAGAGAGGACCGGAAAGGAATAACGAGGAGGAGGAGAGAAAGAACCAGATAAGATTAACGTGACGAGGAGAGAAGACTGAGAGGAATAACAGGAGGAGAGGAATAACAGGAGGAGAGAAATCAGAGAAATGGAGTAGAGGGAGAGAGGACCGGCGATGAATAACTGAAGGATAGACAGAGGACTGGACCGCAATAACGGGGGGGAGGAGGAGAAAGAGAGGACCTGAAGGGAATAATGGGAGGAGGAAAGAGGGAGGGGACTGGAGAGGAAAAACGTGAGGCAGAATAAGGATAGGGAGAGGAATAACTTGAGGAGGGGAGAGAGGACCGGAGAAAAGTATTGAGGGGAAAGAGAGTGAGGACCGGAGATTAATGGGAGGAGGAGACAGAAGTCGGAGAGGAATAACAGGGAGAGAGAGGGGACCAGAGAAGAATATTGAGGAGAGAGATGGACCGGAGAGGAATTACAGGAGGAGAGAGAACTGGAGAAGAATAATGGCAGAAGGAGAGAGAGGACCGGAGAGAAATATTGAGAAGGAAGAGAGAGGACCGGAGAAGAATAATGAGAGGAGGAGAGAGAAGACTGTGAGGAATGATGGAAGGAGGAGAGAGAAGACTGAGGAATAATGGAAGGAGGAGAGAGAGGACCGGAGACAAATAACATGAGGAGGAGAGAGAAAACTGGAGAGGAATAAAGGGAGGAGAAGAGAGCGGACCGGATAGGAATAACGGGAGGAGGAGAGAAAACTGGAGAGGAATAACATGAGGAGGAGAGAGAAAACTGGAGAGGAATAATGGGAGGAGGAGAGGACTGGAGAGGAATAACGAAGAGGAGGAGAGAGAGGACCAGAGAAGAATAATGGGAGGAGTAGAGTGGGGGTCGGAGAAAAATATTGAGGCGGAAGAGAGAGGACCAGAGAAGAATAACGGAAGTAGGAAGAGACAAGACTGTGAGGAATAACAGGAGGAGAGAAATCACAGGAAATGGAGTAGAGAGAAAGGACTGGAGATGAATTATGGAAGGAGTAGACAGAGGACAGGAGGGGAATAGTGGGGGTGAGGAGGAGAGAGAGGATCGGAGGGGAATAGTGGGGGGGAGGAGGAGAGAGAGGACCGGAGGGGAATAATGGGAGGAGGAGAGAGGGGACCGGAGGGGAATAATGGGAGGAGGAGAGAGGGGACCGGAAAAGAATATTGAGGAGGAGGAGATAGAGGAACTGAGGAGAATAACGGGAGGAGGAGACGGAAGGGGAGAGAGAGAGGACCAGAGAGAAATAACGAGGAGGAGAAGAGAAGACTGAGAAATAACAGGAAGAGAGAAGTCATGAAAAATGTAGAAGAGAGAGAGAGGACCAGAGATGAATAACAGAAGGAGTAGACAGAGGACCAGACAGGAATAATCGGGAGAGGAGGACAGAGAGGACCGGAGGGGAATAACAGGGAAAAGAAAGAGAACCGGAGAGGTATATCAGTTTGAGAGAGAAGACTGGAGAGGAATAAGGTGAGGAGGAGGACCGGAGAGGAAGAACGTGAGGGAGAGGACCGACCAGAGAAATAATGGGAGGAGGAGAGTGAGGACCGGAGAGGAATTGTGGGAGAAGATCTAGTGACTAGTGATGAGCGAGTATACTTGTTGCTTGGGTGGTCTCCGAGTATTTGTTAGTGTTCTGAGATTTAGTTTTCATCACCGCAGCTGAATGATTTACAGCTACTAGCCAGCCTGAGTACATGTGGGGGTTGCCTGGTTGCTAGGGAGTCCTCACATGTATTCAAGCTGGCTAGAAGCTGTAAATCATTCAGCTGCTGCAATGAAAACTAAATCTCCGAACAGTCATAAATACTCGGAGATCACCCGAGCAACGGGTATACTCGCTCATCACTACTAGTGATGCAGATTAATACCTGGGGTGTACTCTATCACGGTGTCAGGCTTGGTCTCTGTTATAAGCATTGCTTCATCTTCCTCCACACTCACATTCTGAGCCGTCTCGGAGCAGTATAGGTCCTCTGATGACGATCAGTGCTGAGTCTCGCATCCACTCTCCATCTCTCACATGAACACATGATTGTCTGCAGAGCTTCTCAGGTGTAATCTTGCAGTTTATGGCTGGCTGAGAACATGTGAGAGGATTTCCTGACAATATTTAGGTGGATAAAGGGGTCTTGTTATGTGGTCTGGAGATGTCCTCGCTGGATGAACCTTCTGAGTTTTCTCTACAATTTACCCAAAAAAATACTAGAGCCCTTCTGTCCAATATAGAAAAGGCTGACACATGGATTGGGCCGATATAATAATAAAAAACGTACACTTTGCGAGTGGGACAACGTCCACTCGTGTGCTTGTCCACTCAGTTTCCCCCGGTGAGAACCAGTGAGTCTGGAGCTTCCAGTCCAGGCAGATAACTGGATCTAACATAAACACCATGAAGGGAGCACGGCCATCATATGGGGGGCGATTCCCACACCCCACACATACGGGTTCGTCAGTTTTTATTACATTTTATGTCAAATGTATGTATAATAAACTCAGGCTTTTCATCGCTGCAGGGATCTAGTTTAGCTGCCACTCCTTTATTTTATTGTATATTTTTTACCTTTTTGGTTAAGTTATTTCTACAGTGACAATAAATAACTTTTATCTGTTTTGTATTTCCAGATTACTGGACAACTTTCCCCTCGGTTGTTCCGGAAGCTGCCCCCTCGTCTCTGCGTGTCTCTCCGTAACATCGTGGACGAGGAGTTCCTACGAAAGGGGTAATTATTTAACACTTGGACCATTGTTACCTGTCATAGACCAAGTGTCGTTTTTGTTTTTTTTGCCTCCATGGGGGCGGCACATGGCTAACCATTTTGCTGTTCTTTGAATCCCTGTGTCATGCTCTGTCTCCCTAGAGTCCTGCAATCATGTTTTGTATGACGTCTGCTCTAGTCGTATTGACTTTGATAACACTGGTCAACAGCATTTTTGGTGCCAAAGATATTTCATCGAATTTAGGGTATTTTTGGGGTGCTGATTCTGAATATGTCATCAGTTTTGCCAGATTGGCTCAAGTTTTTGAGATTTTTGGTATCTTATTTATAGCACTTGTTGGTAAATGCGACGCATCATCTCATTAATTTCTTTGGATTAGTACTTGAACTGAGCAGTTTTCAATATAGTTTTGTGTTAATTAGTGTTCTAAAAGTTTGTTCATAGCTTGATTTTTGCACTAACTTTATGTTGTTGTCTGTTTTCCAGTGAAAAGCATGAACTCATCAAGAAGAAGTTGTCTTAACGATCCAGACTCATTCTGTTACATTTGTGGTGAATACACACTGCCAAAACATAGAAGAAACATAACAGACTTCGTAAAAAAAGTGTATTTTGCCTATTTTGGGGTTATGCTTGGGGACCAAGACAAGTTTTGGGCACCACACATAGTGTGCAAAGCATGTATCGAATTATTACGAAAATGGAGCAAAGGACAAAGAAAAAGCTTCAAATTTGGTGTTCCAATGGTGTGGAGAGAGCCAAAAAATCATCATGATGACTGTTATTTATGGTAAACACAGGTACAGGCACATCTTCACAATGAGGGACAGGCCTTCTTGCAGATTCCATGTTACTCCCATTTTCGTTTCTTATGCTTATTGAATCCTTGCACTTGCACTGCACAGAAATAACAGTCATCATGATGATTTTTTGGCTCTCTCCACACCACTGGAACACCAAATTTGAAGCTTTTTCTTTGTCCTTTGCTCCATTTTCGTAATAATTCGATACATGCTTTGCACACTATGTGTGGTGCCCAAAACTTGTCTTGGTCCCCAACCATAACCCCAAAATAGGCAAAATACACTTTTTTTACTTAGTCTGTTATGTTTCTTCTATGTTTTGGCAGTGTGTATTCACCACAAATGTAACAGAATGAGTCTGGATCGTTAAGACAACTTCTTCTTGATGAGTTCATGCTTTTCACTGGAAAACAGACAACAACATAAAGTTAGTGCAAAAATCAAGCTATGAACAAACTTTTAGAACACTAATTAACACAAAACTATATTGAGAACTGCTCAGTTCAAGTACTAATCCAAAGAAATTAATGAGATGATGCGTCGCATTTACCAACAAGTGCTATAAATAAGATACCAAAAATGTCAAAAACTTGAGCCAATCTGGCAAAACTGATAGCATATTCAGAATCAGCACCCCAAAAATACCCCAAATTCATTAAAATATTTTGGACACCAGAAAAAAAAATTTTTTTTGTTGACCTGTGTAATTATATGTTTATACGAGAAGAAAGCAGACCTGCAGTAAAAAGTATAGCAGATAAACCAGCAACAGCCTTGGATTGAGATGGGTCAGGATGTGGATTTCAGACTACCTCAGACTCCTATAGACCATGCAGCTTGGGTCGGAGCCATTAATTATAGCTAAGAGTAGCAAAGCAGCGGACAATAGAACGTAATGGATGCTTAATTTTACTGTGTGTGTATATGTTTTACAGTCTTCATATGTGTTTTTCCCTCCAGTCACGTCTTCCTGGGGTTCTCTAAATGCGGTCGCTTTGTATTATCCTACACCAGCGACGTGTTGGATGATGACTTTGCCTTTTACTCCTATCACCTCTATTGGTGGCAATTCCAAGTACACAGCAAGCTGCGCCTGGTAAGTCCTCAGTGCCCATCTGTGTGCTGACCTATATGCAGAGCATCAGTCCACAGCCTGTTATCTCCACTCCTAGGTGCGACAAGTCCGGCTCTTCCAGGATGAGGAGATTTACAGTGACTTGTATCTGACGGTATGCGAGTGGCCGAGTGACAGCTCCAAAGTCATCGTGTTTGGCTTCAAGTAAGTTGTAAATGAAGCAGCCATCTGCTCAGATCAAAAGGAACTCCTTTTCTAAATTGCCTAGGTTACGGGCCACCTCTGCAGTATTTCAGCGTTGGCCTGTCTCTCAGGCAGTGAGCTCCACGCATATGGGGTGTATGGATCTACAGTCCCCCCAATGCAGCAGAGGCAAAGCTTCCTCACATCGCAGAACTGGAGAGTTCATTGCTATCGGTGCCACTATGCTGCTGGTCCGAACTGTCAATCATTCAGGAGTGGAAGCTGGGAGGCAGGGGAAAGTTTTGTATTGGAGGTCCGAAAGTCACCATATATTCTGCACTCTTTCCCAGCACATCTGGTAACGGTATGTTAATGAACATGATGAGTGACGAAAACCACAGAGACATTTATATCAGCACGGTGTCTGCGCCCCCAACGTCCCCCTGCACTGACTGCAGAGAGTCTCCCAAAGGTAGGGCCAGATATGAAGGAGCAGAGCTGTAGCTGGTGACGACCGCGACATTGCAGTATTTAACGCAGCTTTTATTTCCAGGCCCGTGTCTCCTGCACAGCTTCATGCTCCACACAAAGTATCAGGTGGTTTACCCTTTCCCTACATTTCAGCCGGCATTTCAGCTGAAGAAAGACCACGTGGTTCTGCTGAATACCAGCTTCTCCCTGGTGGCCTGTGCAATATCCGTGCACCCTGCAGGTAACTCGTGTGACTCCTTTCTGGCTGCCGTAACGCACTTATTTCAGGGCCCAGTTCATGCCTGTTTTTTATTGTTTAAGGAGATAAAGAATCCAATCAAATTTTGTACAGCAAACAAAGCCAACACAATGCCCGTGCCAGCTGCGCCTTGTCTTTCAGCCCTAGTGTCGCTTCCTCCGGGGGGCACTCTCCTCTTCCCTCTGAACCCTGCTCCCCCACCCCTCCGGGAACTCCACCAGCCGTCACCCGGGCCCGGGAATTTGTGGCTGGTATATTCCGTAGAGCCCGGGAGGCATCTGGACTGGAGGCCGAAGACAAAGGAGAACGGCCTGGACCAAGCAAGCAAAGTCCTTCACAGCCGTCTGACCCAGATTCTCCTACATGGCACCGTACTATTAACGAAGGGCACCACAGGTCCAGCAGTCACACGGAGGAGCCCAACTACGTGAACTACACACAGTTACGCTACGTCCTGGGGGAGGTGACCGAGACGGATCAAGAGAGCGGTGAGAGCGTTGTAGGTGGGAGCGAGACATGCTGAAGCTCGGTGGAGGAGCACATTATAACCATTTCATTCTTTGTAGAATATGAAGACGACAAGATCTCGCTCCCGTTCCTGGTCACTGATCTCAAGGGGCAGCACCTGAAACCGCTGAACGACAAGGCTTCTTTCAAGGTACAGACGGTCTCCCCAGTCTCATTTATACCTTATCTGCCGTTTCTGACCCTCTCACCCCGGTTTCTTGTCACTCAGGGCCAACATCTCATTGTGGAGCAACTCACCCTGGACTTCGAATACGTCATAAATGAAGTGATCCGCCATGATGCCTCGTGGTATCGGCAGTTCTGCTCCTTCAGTGATTATGATATAGTTATCCTAGAGGTAAAGTGGTTTCATGTGTGTTTAACGAGTGATAAATCCTTCACAGACAAGTATAGCTTAGTGTTCTGGTGGATATATCCACTGGTGGGCATTGTCCACCATTATAGTCTCGGAGCACGGCTGCCTGTGACCGATGGGTTCCTGCTGTGAGGAGGGGGCTACTGACAATGGAGTCTCCTCTGCAGTTTTTCTTTCCCTGCAGATGTGTCCTGAGACAAACCAAGTGATAATGAACATCGGCCTCCTGCTCCTTGCCTTCCCTGCTCCACAAGAGGAGGCTCAGCTCAGGTGGGTGACCTTAGGAGCCGGGGCTACGCCTCGTCGTACCTCCGGAGCCTTGCTCACTCCTGTCTGCTTCATCCCATAGGCCTAAGACTTATCACACAAGCCTAAAAGTAGCCTGGGACCTGCACACGGGTGTGTTCAGCACCCTGAGCGTGGGGGAGCTCACTGAGGTGAAGGGACAGACCAGGTAAACAACCACCTCATTGCACCCGGTTTTGTTTCCTTTGCTGGGTTTTTGGGGGTTTGTTCTTCACCTTTTTGTGTTTCTTCAGTGGCAGCGTATGGAGCTCATACCGGAAGAGCTGTGTAGACACGGTCATGAAGTGGTTAGTCCCCGAAAACAGCGCCCGATACGTGAACCGTATGACAAACGAGGCGCTACATAAAGGTACAGCAAACCCCCCCATCCCGCTTTATTAGGGACCATTGGGGCCTCGATGCTTTTAGAAGCCCCCTCATGTAATCCCCTCTCCCCACAGGCTGTTCGCTCAAGGTGTTGGCGGACAGCGTGCGATACACGTGGATTGTGCTGTGACCCGGCTCATCCGGAGACAGGAACTCTACCTCAGCACAAGCGTCTCGGTGCATCGGGAACAAGAGGCACTGCAGTGGGACCTTCGTATTAGTCCTCCTTGTATGCTGCCACCTACTGACCGCTCCTGGAAGACCCCAGCAATGCGTCAGGATCTGAGCTGCTTTTTACGTTTAGTGTGAAGAAAGCCACATTCTGGATAAGATAGGTGGGCCGGTGTTATAGAGGCCGGTGTTATCCCTGCTCTTCCCACAGAGGACATTGGTTGTTCCCCTCCCTACATTGTCTGTCCAGAAATGAGCAGAGGTATTTTTTTTTTAATGGCATGTGTATGTATATATCACGTATCCCTTTACGTTATGTCGGTCTCCTTTTGTGAAATAAATCTCTTTTTTTTTTTTTTTTTTGTTCACAAGTGTCAGATTTGCAGATGAGACTCTCCTCCCCCCACAGCCTTTATTATCTGGGTCCATTCTGTAATAATTGTGATCCCTGGTTATAAAGTGAAGTGTAAAGTATGGGGGATTAACAGAGCAGAGCTTGTATGATAGACCTTCCCCTACAAAGCACCGTCCTGAGACTCCTACAGTCTCCAGATGGATAAATCATGGCCCCCCCCCCCTCCTCCTAAGGCTTTTAGTAAGCCTCTCCTGCAGTCAGTGATGTTACAGGTGCTGGCACCCACCACGCAAGGAGTCATAATGATTAATTATAATGGATTTTAGCACTGGTACACACAGCATCGTCTCCCCTGGTCAGGTCACCAGTTCATAAGGTCACTTGCTCTTAATGGTGCCTGCACTCATTCAGCAGCTGGCTGAGACCCGCCTCCTGCATTGTGGGCTGTACTGGCCACACCCCCAGGACCTCATTCACTGGGCAGAGAGCTGTCAGAGCCCCGCCTCCTGCATTGTCGGCTATACTGGCCACACCCCCTAGGACATCATTCACTGGACAGAGCTGCTGGCTGAGCCCCGCCTCCTGCATTGTGGGCTGTACTGGCCACACCCCCAGGACCTCATTTTGCAGAGAGCTGGCAGAGCCCCGCCTCCTGCATTGTCGGCTATACTGGCCACACCCCCTAGGACATCATTCACTGGACAGAGCTGCTGGCTGAGCCCCGCCTCCTGCATTGTGGGCTGTACTGGCCACACCCCCAGGACCTCATTTTGCAGAGAGCTGGCAGAGCCCCGCCTCCTGCATTGACGGCTATACTGGCCACACCTCCTAGGACATCATTCACTGGGCAGAGAGCTGTTGGCTGAGCCCCGCCTCCTGCACTGTGGGCTGTACTGGCCACACACCCCAGGACGTCATTCACTGGGCAGAGCTGTTGGCTGAGCCCCGCCTCCTGCACTGTGGGCTGTACTGGCCACACCCCCAGGACATCATTATGCTGAGAACTACTGGCTCAGCCCCGCCTCCTGCATTGTGGGCTGTACTTCCAGTTTATGTTCCATTCAAAGCACAGACCGGAAATGTCTTTGCTATGAAGGGACCTTAGCAGAAATTAAGGAGCTGGAGGCTACATCACCGAATGTCACAGCTGAGGAACAAAGAGGACCTTTCATCAAATGTTTCATGTTAAAATGGACACTAGTGATGAAAGCAAGTACTCGTTCCCTGGTTTGCTGCGGGTGCTCGGATATTCCTGTTTGTCAGGCAATCCCTGCATGTTTTGTGGTTGTCTTAACAGCCGCCAAACATGCAGCCACGGGGACGCAAACATCATTCAAGCACCCTCAGCAAACTCGAGTAACAAGCACTTGTGTTCATCACTGGACACACAATGTCATAGGTGCTGCAGAGCAGAATCATTTTTTTTTCACCTTTGTTGCAGAGATATTAGTAATCAAAGTAGTCAGCATCTAAAGAGTTAAAAATAAATTAAGTCCAAGTGGGCATTGCCAGAGAGATTTCACTGGGGGGGCGTGTACTTCCTCTTTCTGACACTGACCAATCATAAGCAGGCAGCAACTCACTGGGGGAAAAAAAATACACGCCCTCAGTGAAATCTCTCTGATAATGCCGATTTGGACTTAGGTGCCAAATCAATAACTTCATTGGGGGACGTGAGAACCATGGCTGCCACCAGAAGGGCAGATAACAGATTTTTACAAAAACTGCAGGAAATTGACACATCGCTGGAATCAGCATCTCTGCCCCTATATTATGCCGTTCTCAGATGGGGCTGCAAAAACCTGGAGACAGATTCCCTTTAAGGGCCATCCTAAATATCCTATTAATATTCGATCACTGGGCACCCTTCTTCCAGCCCGTTTGAAGAACTCTTCATTGTTGTACCCTGGTTTTGCATCCATCATACCTTTTGTAGCGACTGTGTCACAGGTATGAATGAATAGGGCAAGTTGTGGCATGACATCGCCCCAGGGTGGCTAATTTAAAGAAGAGCCGTGGACACCGCCAGGTAGATGTTTCTCCCGCTCCTCTGTGCGAATGGATAACTCTGCTTATAACCCCTTCAATAACGGCTCTCGTGTAACTTACAGAACACAGCAAAAAAAAAATTTAATTGTGTATTTTAGAAATAATACAAAAAGTTAGAAAATGTTTTTTCTCGCGATTCCCCCTCCTCCCCTCGCCCATCTTCCCCTTTCCGGGTTATCAACATAAAACTAATATAGATATATATATATCGCTTATACAAAATACAATGCCTCCTCTCCCTCATACAGATGGGCGGATCACGAAGGGAATGACGGACAAGAGACGTGTAAGGCCATGGTGTGGGGTGGAGCACGCGGGCATCCCACTGCGACAATATTCAGCATCGATAACAGTATGGAGTACAAGCCTGGGAGGAGGGAGCGGGGAAAGATTAAGGCAGTAGAATCAGATCACGTTAGAGGTTTACACCATAGGTAGGCACCCTGCAGCTGTGGTGGAACTACAACGCCCAGTGGGCAGGGATTCTGGGCTTTGTAGTTCCCCAACACCTGAAAAGCTCCAAAGCCTAATTTATAGATTACCATTGAATTCGGCCAGCAGCATACCTACATTTTGGCAGCACACGGGATAAGACTGCTGCATATATAGCTGCTATATATACGGTCTTGGCACTGAGAATTGACCGTCTGGCACTGTGGGGTCTCATATAGATGGACTATGTATATACATATAGACACGCACGCGGTACAATAGCCTCTGCGAGTGGTATTCACAATGGTGGCCATGTACACGAGCAGCTCTCACTGCGTCTATGTACACAGATGGGGTAACAAGCTCACAAGAGCCCTTCTCCTTGTTGGTAGTGATCACATACTTAGTGCATTGTTGGAGCGATTGCAGAGGTGACTGCCCAGCTCTGTCCCATCCATTCTGCCATGCGTGAGTTATGGAGCATCTTTGGCCAGTCTGCAACTAGTTAATTAGGTGTTGGGAGCGACTTGGGTAAAAATTCCCTGATCGTCGGTTCTGGCCAACTTGCTGGGTGGCTCGAGAGAATTGGATCCAAGGGCATTGGAAGAGTCATTGGAGTGGAGGGGCAGCTCGTGAGTGATGTCCTCGTCACTCTCATCATCCTCCTCCTCTTCTTCATCTAAGGGGTTGTAATGTGACAATGTCAGTATTGTCTGAGACTTTGGAAAAAGTGTGGATGGCAAATTCCTATTCACTGAAAATGGGTCTGACATTGACAGATGAGAGGCGCTATTCCTGGCACAACACCTACCCTTGTCTTGATCCATAGGGTGCGATGAGCTCCCGGCATTGGCAAACTGGAAAATAAGAGATTATAATAAGACGGGGTGAAATTTCAGTGCTATGGGGGAAAGCATATAATAACCCCTTAGTGCAAATGCATGCAACAGTACATCCGTGTAGGGGTCCGCATTGGTGGAGGGGGCTCATGAGCGGAGTCCGCTTCGCACACGACAGTTGCTGGTTGTTACATGGCTGGCATGTGGCCGGATCTTGCACGGATTGCTGCTGTTTAACCATTAAGTTGGACTGTCTGCTCACAATGCTATCGCATTATAAAGGTAAAATAAATGGCGTCATATAAAAGTACAATGCCTCCCGCAAAATAAAAACAAGCCCCCATGTGTCAATGTAGATGGACAAATAGAAAACATGGCTTTTACTCATAACTCACCTCCCCCATGACTGCAATGGGGGTCTCTCCTCGGGCCTGAGCCACTCGATGCTCTATCAGGTAGTACATGTACTCGTCATATAGGAGTCGAATCAGATGAAAGGAGCCAAAACTGGCTGCACTGCGCAGAGTGAGGTCCCGAATCACCATAGAGCTGGAGGAGGACAGAAAAGCATGTGTGGTAATCGGCGCCGCACCCTTACTCCCGTCCCCAGGATGTGTGTCGCACCTGTAGAAGGACCACTTGAGCAGAAACAGTTTTGCAGCTTTGGAAAATCCGGGGTTGCCCTGATAAGGCTTCAGCACCTGGGAGACGACTCCGTCCAGCCACACCGCCCACTGCTCCAGGGAGCTCTGCTGCTGCAGCGTCAGCTTAAAGTCCTGCTCCAGGCGCTGGACCACCCGGTCTGCACAGCGGCACACCCACGAGGCCTGCTCCTGCGGGATGGAGACCGACGGCAGCCAATCACATTTCACTTCTCACATTTTGTTTGGTTGGTTCCCCGTACTTTGGCATTGGGAGGCGAGTGATGGCAATGACATTACGTCTGACGACTGCGTATTGGTGCCGACGTTAAAGAGAGCGGCGTGGGACAACACCTCTTTCAAAGCATCCAGTTGTAGAAAGAGAACAAAAGTGACAACGAAGGGCACGATGCTTACCTGCACATTGGTGAAATCTACCCGGTTGAGGTCACTGAGCATCTGGTTGATCTGGGCTGTATTCTGCAGCACTGCCCGGGCCGCCTGTGCCAGGTGATTTAATGATGTATAGCGGCGCAGAGTCTGGGCAAAGGCACTTGCCGCACCAACCTAATATGTCAGAAGAGAGAAGACGACCCCGAGAGTCTATGAAACCATAAGGGACTTCAATCAAGATCGACCTTTCATTGTGTTCAATGTTTTATTCTCACCTTAACTCTCACCATCTCCTCAGGGATATTCATCATTGCGCTGGTCAGCCAACTCTCCAGACTCTTGGCAAAGTTACGAATGGCTTGTGTTAAAGCACCTGGATTAAAGGAGTACATGAGTATATGAAACCAATTTCTTCTCACCTGTACTCCCCCTTTCCCTAGTGTGATGTAGTAAGTATCGTGACTAGGAGGATGGGATGCAGCTGCAGGAGCAACATTCAAGTGCCTCCGCGATTCTACTTCCTAGATAAGTTGTGCCGCTGTGTGTGGCAGCTGCTTGTCTTTCCCAACTTTCAAGACTGGGAATAATAACATTCAACTCTAAACAGAAGTATGTGATTATTCTGGGAGTCCTGCAGAAGGATGAAGTCATAGGTTATGGTGGTCTGCCACTTTCACCTAAACAATGGCATCTCTTACTAGACATCAGCAGGGTATGGGGAAAGTGCATGGATGTGCACACAGCAAGAGCCGCTGCAGACAATCATCAGGCTTTTCACCACTCACTGGGGATAGGGCGCAGGACATCCGGAATGAGTGTCTCCACGAGCCCCTGGTACAGCTGGTGATCACAGTCTCGGCACCATTTCAGCAGGGGATCATACTTGGACAAGAGAACCAAGCTGTCCTTGGGCAAACGTTTCTCAGCTTCATCATCTCTGAGAGAGGAGGCAGAGGTGAGAATAAGAGATGAGAAAGGAGATAATGGAGGAAGTATGAGTGACAGGAGGACACAGAGACGGGAGGTCAGAAGAGTAGATGATGTGATGAAGTAACCGAGTGATGTAGGCAGCAATGGAGGTAAAGGACTGAGGACGGAGTGCAAGGAAAGGCAACCAGACAGCCATGAGACACGACAGAGAGGTGTAAGGAGACTGGGAAGAGATTTATTTTAAGTGCAAAGAATGGAGGCAGAAAGAGGAAGGGAGGCAGAAAGGCATAAAGACCCCGGAGAAGAGATGACAGAGGCTGTGACTGAGCATAGAGAAGGTCTGAGGGCCGTCTCCGCTACTTACATGCTGTTATCACTGTGCTGTGCCTGGTTGAACCTCCAGAAAGTTTTCCAGAGCGTCTCTACCAACGTAAACTGGAGATTCACCACCACATCCACAATAGCCTGCAATACAGAATAGTGGTCACGTGTCGGTGAAGGGCAGAGATGTCCGATGATGTAGTATCAGGATCAGGGGTGGGTACCTCACAATGCTCACGGTACAGCAGCTGAAAGGCCTTAATAATGGCCAAGGTGATGCCATCTGGAAGTGGTTTTCCCAGCAGGTCTATGTCACCGAACTCTGGAAGTGTCCGAGAGGCATCTGTGAGGAGAAGCAAGAGTAATCGGTGAGTGCTGACACCGATAGTGGACCGCACAAGGACACAATGCCCCTCAGTCACATCATTTACGGATTAGTTGCAAAGTTACTTTATTATTTTAAGAACAATGAAAATGTTGCAGAAGTATTCACACCCTTGGTAGATTTTGCTCATAAACAGGTGGCAATGGTTAAAGGGACCTACCCAGAAACTGCTGGTATTGCTGGACCTGGGAGCTGATATCAGAAAGGCCAGAAGCCGCCTGCTGGACGCCTCCAACTCCATTACTCATTCCCTCCATCTTCTGGATCGGTTTCATTCTGGAAGAGACAGAAAACGGTGAGGGTGGAGACATAATATCTAACATGCCAGTTCACAGTGGCCGGAAGATGGAGGTGGTCCGACCTGCACATGATTTGGCCATTGATGTATGACAGGCGAAGATGATCAGGTGAGTAATAACCGCTCAGGGAACATTACTGCTGCACACACATCAACGAGGCCTCCAAAGAGTTGCACCTCAAAGAAGGCCTCAGTGAGTAGATAGGGTCTGTGTTATTGTCTTCAATTTACAGCTTAGTGGGTCGCATGACAGATGGTGTTAGGGGGTCAGAGTACGGGTACCTCTGCTTCTGAGAGAAGGGCTGCTGTCGCATGGCAAGGTGCTGCTGGTCCTCCATTAGGCGCAGGAGGGGGGAGCTGGCTTTAATTCGGAGACCGTAATAATGATACTTGGAGTTTCCTCTGCAAAAAAAGAAAAATGCACAGAGGTTACTGTGGTGTAAGATTACAGCGTGAGATTCGGATGGACCTCAGTGTACCCCTCTTGGTATCTATACATGATGCAAGGTGCGGACTCCATGGATCAGATCTGGGGGGGGATTACAAAACAAGTCGTCTCCTTGGTCCAGCTCTAGCTCTTAATGTTCCTCCCACCAGTCCTGACAATGTCCACAGCGCAACGGGGGCATTATCTTGCTGGAAGAGGGCACTGCCAACAGGTAATACACCTGCCTTGAAGGAGGCACCGTTGTTCCACTCTTATCCCTTTTCTTTCACTTCTGTGATATTTCAATATCTCAATAATACAGACGGAATAATCTCTACCTGGTCCCCAACCTCCGGGTGCGGAGCCCCATGAAGACAGAGCGGATGAGTTTCCCAAATGAGGCGGCGTTCACGGGCTCCAGTTTCTGCTCCTGGCAGTGCAGCAGGTAGTGGCAGTACAGGGTGCTCCGGGGAAGACTCACCCCTTCTGCCGTCTCGTAGTTATCCAGCAGCCATTGCACCTGCTCGTAAAGGGAGAACAGTTATATGAGGTGGACGGTGAGAAGATACAGGGACCCCGAGTGCAGAGAGGGCGCGGACGAGTCTCTTACCGTGGCAGGGGAGGCACGTGTGGTGTGCGAGTAGGACTGCGTGGCGTTACCCATGATAAATCCACCCTGTATAACATAGGTCCCAGATCCTGACCCTCCGCTTCCTCCAGAAGCCCCTGGCGGTGTGGTGTTGGCAAGGATCTGTCCGCCGGATACATACATGGGAATGGAGGGACTGTTGGCCACAGCGGGGGATGATGTAGGGGAGCTGACCTGGCCCGTGGCACTCTGAGATTCATAGTAAGTGGATCCTGTGGCTTGGCTGTAGAGAGGCGTCTCTGTATAAGAGAAGGATCCCGAGCGACTACAAGAAATATGGAACCGAGTAAGACATGGAGATTTCCAACATCTCCCAGGTAATGTAAGACATAGGACTTACATGGTGCTGGTTGTATAGGTGGTGTCTCCTCCCTCCACATACTGGACCTGCCCGGGATACAATTGCTGTACAGGGACCTGCGGTAACTGCTGGACCTGAGATTGGTGACAATATATCAGACTCACAGAATATACAGATATATATACCGCCTCCTGCTGTGCCACTTTCTCCTCGGACCTCACATCGTGGCCTTATTACCCTAGGAACCTACTTTCAGCGCGGTGGGGGCTGTACCAAACAGCAAAACTTGTGGCACTCTCTGAACTGTGACTCTCTGCTTTGGGTGGTCTGCGAGAGGGGTGGAGAAACGTAGGTGATGAGGTATAAAATGGAACAGATCCACCCAATCGGAGCTGGGCCCTGGCAAAGAAGGCATGCAGTGGCAGGTTTGTGCTGGGCTGATCGTGCACTGGATGGGTGCGATCTCTAACTCCTCCTGATCTGTCTGAATCCTGGCTGAACTACACAGATACTGTCTGACTGAGCTCTGAGGAATAAAGAGAGCGTTAGAGACATGGCTGGAGCCATCATTGTACACAGCAACAGCGTTCATACAGGCAGTACTATCAGCGGAGATACCCACTACACGATCTGACCACCCCCAGACAGTACATGTGTCAACTCAGGTCACAGGGGAGACACCCAGCCTGTACATGTGTCATATCGGGTCATAGAGACCCCAAGCCAGTATATCTGTCATATTTGGTCATAGAGGAGACCCTCAGCCAGTACATGTGTCATCTCAGGTCACAGGGGAGACCCCCAACCAGTACATGTGTCATCTCAGGTCACGGGAGACCCCCAGCCAGTACATGTGTCATCTCAGGTCACGGGAGACCCCCAGCCAGTACAAGTGTAATCTCAAATCATAGATGAGACCCCCAGCCAGTACATGTGTCATCTCAGGTCACAGAGGAGACCCCCAACCAGTACATGTGTCATATCGGGTTATTGAGAGACCCCCAACCAGCACATGTCATCTCAGTTCATAGAGAAGACCCTCAGCCAGTACATATGTCATACTGGGTCATAGAGAGACCCCAGCCAGTATATCTGTCATAGTGGGTCATGGAAGAGACCCCCCAGCCAGTACATGTGTCATCTCAGGTCATACAGGAGACCCCCAGCCAGTACATGTGTCATATCAGGTCATAGAGGAGATTCCCAGCCAGTACATGTGTCATCTCAGGTCATAGAAGAGACCCCCAGCCAGTACATGTGTCATATCGGGTCATAGACCCCCAGCCAGTACATGTGTCATCTCAGGTCACAGGGGAGACCCCCAGCCTGTACGTGTGTCATCTCAGGTCACAGAGGAGACCCCCAACCAGTACATGTGTCATATCAGGTTATTGAGAGACCCCCAACCAGCACGTGTCATCTCAGTTCATAGAGAAGACCCCCAGCCAATACATGTGTCATATCGGGTCATAGACCCCCAGCCAGTACATCTGTCATCTCAGGTCATGCAGGAGTCCCCAGCCAGTACATGTGTCATCTCAAATCATAGAGGAGACCCCCAGTCAGTACATGTCTGATTTCAGGTCATAGAGAAGAACCCCAAACAGTATATGTGTCATATCGGGTCTTTGAGGAGAACCCTTAGCCAGTAGATGTGTCATATTCGAGTCATAGAGGAGACCCCCAGCCAGTACAAGTCTGATCTCAGGTCATAGAGGAGACCCCCATCCAGTAAATGTATTATCTCAAATCACAGAGACCCCCAGCCAATACATGTGTCATTTTGAGTCATAGAGAGAGCCCAGCCAGTACAAGTGTCATCACAGGTCATAGAGGAGACCCCCAGTCTGTACATGTGTCATCTCAGGTTATAGAGGAGACCCCCAGCCAGTACATGTGTCATCTCAGGTTATAGAGGAGACCCCCAGCCAGTACATGTGTCATCTCAGGTTATAGAGGAGACCCTCAGCCAGTACATGTGTCATCTCAGGTTATAGAGGAGACTCCCAGCCAGTACATGTGTCATCTCAGGTCATAGAAGAGACCCCCAGTCAGTACATGTGTTATATCGGATCATAGAGACCCCCAGCCAGTATGTCTGTCATCTCAGGTCACAGGGGAGACCCCCCAGCCAGTACAAGTGTAATCTCAAATCATAGATGAGACCCCCAGCCAGTACATGTGTCATCTCAGGTCACAGGGGAGACCCCCAGCCTGTACGTGTGTCATCTCAGGTCACAGAGGAGACCCCCAACCAGTACATGTGTCATATCGGGTTATTGAGACACCCCCAACCAGTACGTGTCATCTCAGTTCATAGAAAAGACCCCCAGCCAATACATGTGTCATATCGGGTCATAGACCCCCAGCCAGTACATCTGTCATCTCAGGTCATGCAGGAGTCCCCAGCCAGTACATGTGTTATTTCAAATCATAGAGGAGACCCCCAGTCAGTACATGTGTCATCTCAGGTCATAGAAGATACCCCCAGCCAGTACATGTGTTATATCGGATCATAGAGACCCCCAGCCAGCATGTGCCAAATTGGGTCATAGAGGAGACCCCCAGCCAATACATGTGTCATATCGGGTCATAGACCCCCAGCCAGTATATCTGTCATCTCAGGTCATGCAGGAGTCCCCAGCCAGTACATGTGTTATCTCAAATCATAGAGGAGACCCCCAGTCAGTACATGTCTGATTTCAGGTCATAGAGAAGAACCCCAACCAGTATATGTGTCATATCGGGTCTTAGAGGAGACCCCTTAGCCAGTAGATGTGTCATCTCAAATCATAGAGGAGACCCCTCCAGCCAATACATGTGTCACTTCAAGTCATAGAGGAGACCCCCATCCAGTAAATGTATTATCTCAAATCACAGAGGAGACCCCCCAGCCAGTACATGTGTCATTTTGAGTCATAGAGAGACCCCAGCCAGTACAAGTGTCATCACAGGTCATAGAGGAGACCCCCAGTCTGTACATGTGTCATCTCAGGTTATAGAGGAGACCCCCAGCCAGTACATGTGTCATCTCAGGTTATAGAGGAGACCCCCAGCCAGTACATGTGTCATCTCAGGTCACAGGGGAGACCCCCCCAGTACATGTGTCATCTCAGGTTATAGAGGAGACCCCCAGCCAGTACATGTGTCATCTCAGGTCATAGAGGAGATCCCCAGTCTGTACATGTGTCATCTCAGGTCATAGAGGAGACCCCCAGCCAGTACATGTGTTATCTCAAATCATAGAGGAGACCCCCAGTCAGTACATGTCTGATTTCAGGTCATAGAGGAGAACCCCAACCAGTATATGTGTCATATCGGGTCTTAGAGGAGACCCCTTAGCCAGTAGATGTGTCATATTCGAGTGATAGAGGAGACCCAGGCCAGTACAAGTCTGATCTCAGGTCATATAGGAGCCCCCCATCCAGTAAATGTATTATCTCAAATCACAGAGGAGACCCCCAGCCAGTACATGTGTCATTTTGAGTCATAGAGAGACCCCAGCCAGTACAAGTGTCATCACAGGTCATAGAGGAGACCCCCAGTCTGTACATGTGTCATCTCAGGTTATAGAGGAGACCCCCAGCCAGTACATGTGTCATCTCAGGTTATAGAGGAGACCCCCAGCCAGTACATGTGTCATCTCAGGTCATAGAGGAGACCCCCAGTCTGTACATGTGTCATCTCAGGTCATAGAGGAGACCCCCAGCCAGTACATGTGTCATCTCAGGTTATAGAGGAGACCCCCAGCCAGTACATGTGTCATCTCAGGTCATAGAGGAGACCCCCAGCCAGTACATGTGTCATCTCAGGTTATAGAGGAGACTCCCAGCCAGTACATGTGTCATCTCAGGTTATAGAGGAGAGCCCCAGCCAGTACATGTGTCATCTCAGGTCACAGAAGAGACCCCCAGCCAGTACATGTGTCATCACAGGTCATAGAGGAGACCCCCAGTCTGTACATGTGTCATCTCAGGTTATAGAGGAGACCCCCAGCCAGTACATGTGTCATCTCAGGTCACAGGGGAGACCCCCCCAGTACATGTGTCATCTCAGGTTATAGAGGAGACCCCCAGCCAGTACATGTGTCATCTCAGGTCATAGAGGAGATCCCCAGTCTGTACATGTGTCATCTCAGGTCATAGAGGAGACCCCCAGCCAGTACATGTGTTATCTCAAATCATAGAGGAGACCCCCAGTCAGTACATGTCTGATTTCAGGTCATAGAGGAGAACCCCAACCAGTATATGTGTCATATCGGGTCTTAGAGGAGACCCCTTAGCCAGTAGATGTGTCATATTCGAGTCATAGAGGAGACCCAGGCCAGTACAAGTCTGATCTCAGGTCATATAGGAGCCCCCCATCCAGTAAATGTATTATCTCAAATCACAGAGGAGACCCCCAGCCAGTACATGTGTCATTTTGAGTCATAGAGAGACCCCAGCCAGTACAAGTGTCATCACAGGTCATAGAGGAGACCCCCAGTCTGTACATGTGTCATCTCAGGTTATAGAGGAGACCCCCAGCCAGTACATGTGTCATCTCAGGTTATAGAGGAGACCCCCAGCCAGTACATGTGTCATCTCAGGTCATAGAGGAGACCCCCAGTCTGTACATGTGTCATCTCAGGTCATAGAGGAGACCCCCAGCCAGTACATGTGTCATCTCAGGTTATAGAGGAGACCCCCAGCCAGTACATGTGTCATCTCAGGTCATAGAGGAGACCCCCAGCCAGTACATGTGTCATCTCAGGTTATAGAGGAGACTCCCAGCCAGCACATGTGTCATCTCAGGTTATAGAGGAGAGCCCCAGCCAGTACATGTGTCATCTCAGGTCACAGAAGAGACCCCCAGCCAGTACATGTGTCATCTCAGGTCATAGAGGAGACCCCCAGCCAGTACATGTCATCTCAGGTCACAGGGGAGACCCCCAGCCAGTACATGTGTCATCTCAGGTCACAGGGGAGACACCTAGCCAGTACATGTGTCATCTCAGGTCACAGGGGAGACCCCTAGCCAGTACATGTGTCATATCGGGTCACAGGGGAGATCCCCAGCCTGTACATGTGTCATATCGGGTCATAGAGAGACCCCCAGCAAGTACATGTGTCATATTGGGTCATAGAGAGACCCCCAGCCAGTATATCTGTCATAGTGGGTCATAGAAGAGACCCCCCAGCCAGTACATGTGTCATCTCAGGTCATAGAGGAGACCCCCAGTCTGTACATGTGTCATCTCAGTTTATAGAAGAGAGCCCCAGCCAGTACATGTGTCATCTCAGGTCATAGAGGAGACCCCCAGTCTGTACATGTGTCATCTCAGGTCATACAGGAGACCTCCAGCCAGTACATGTGTCATCTCTGGTCATAGAGGAGACTCCCAGCCAGTACATGTGTCATCTCGGGTCATAGAAGAGACCTCCAGCCAGTACATGTGTTATATCGGATCATAGAGACCCCCAGCCAGCATGTGTCAAATTGGGTCATAGAGGAGACCCCCAGCCAATACATGTGTCATATCGGGTCATAGACCCCCAGCCAGTACATCTGTCATCTCAGGTCATGCAGGAGTCCCCAGCCAGTACATGTGTTATCTCAAATCATAGAGGAGACCCCCAGTCAGTACATGTCTGATTTCAGGTCATAGAGAAGAACCCCAACCAGTATATGTGTCATATCGGGTCTTAGAGGAGACCCCTTAGTCAGTAGATGTGTCATATTCGAGTCATTGAGGAGACCCCCAGCCAGTACAAGTCTGATCTCAGGTCATATAGGAGCCCCCCATCCAGTAAATGTATTATCTCAAATCACAGAGGAGACCCCCAGCCAGTACATGTGTCATTTTGAGTCATAGAGAGACCCCAGCCAGTACAAGTGTCATCACAGGTCATAGAGGAGACCCCCAGTCTGTACATGTGTCATCTCAGGTTATAGAGGAGACCCCCAGCCAGTACATGTGTCATCTCAGGTCATAGAGGAGACCCCCAGTCTGTACATGTGTCATCTCAGGTCATAGAGGAGACCCCCAGCCAGTACATGTGTCATCTCAGGTTATAGAGGAGACCCCCAGCCAGTACATGTGTCATCTCAGGTCATAGAGGAGACCCCCAGCCAGTACATGTGTCATCTCAGGTTATAGAGGAGACTCCCAGCCAGTACATGTGTCATCTCAGGTTATAGAGGAGAGCCCCAGCCAGTACATGTGTCATCTCAGGTCACAGAAGAGACCCCCAGCCAGTACATGTGTCATCTCAGGTCATAGAGGAGACCCCCAGCCAGTACATGTCATCTCAGGTCACAGGGGAGACCCCCAGCCAGTACATGTGTCATCTCAGGTCACAGGGGAGACACCTAGCCAGTACATGTGTCATCTCAGGTCACAGGGGAGACCCCTAGCCAGTACATGTGTCATATCGGGTCACAGGGGAGATCCCCAGCCTGTACATGTGTCATATCGGGTCATAGAGAGACCCCCAGCAAGTACATGTGTCATATTGGGTCATAGAGAGACCCCCAGCCAGTATATCTGTCATAGTGGGTCATAGAAGAGACCCCCCAGCCAGTACATGTGTCATCTCAGGTCATAGAGGAGACCCCCAGTCTGTACATGTGTCATCTCAGTTTATAGAAGAGAGCCCCAGCCAGTACATGTGTCATCTCAGGTCATAGAGGAGACCCCCAGTCTGTACATGTGTCATCTCAGGTCATACAGGAGACCTCCAGCCAGTACATGTGTCATCTCTGGTCATAGAGGAGACTCCCAGCCAGTACATGTGTCATCTCGGGTCATAGAAGAGACCTCCAGCCAGTACATGTGTCATCTCAGGTCATAGAGGAGACCCCCAGTCTGTACATGTGTCATCTCAGTTTATAGAAGAGAGCCCCAGCCAGTACATGTGTCATCTCAGGTCATAGAGGAGACCCCCAGTCTGTACATGTGTCATCTCAGGTCATACAGGAGACCTCCAGCCAGTACATGTGTCATCTCTGGTCATAGAGGAGACTCCCAGCCAGTACATGTGTCATCTCGGGTCATAGAAGAGACCTCCAGCCAGTACATGTGTTATATCGGATCATAGAGACCCCCAGCCAGCATGTGTCAAATTGGGTCATAGAGGAGACCCCCAGCCAATACATGTGTCATATCGGGTCATAGACCCCCAGCCAGTACATCTGTCATCTCAGGTCATGCAGGAGTCCCCAGCCAGTACATGTGTTATCTCAAATCATAGAGGAGACCCCCAGTCAGTACATGTCTGATTTCAGGTCATAGAGAAGAACCCCAACCAGTATATGTGTCATATCGGGTCTTAGAGGAGACCCCTTAGTCAGTAGATGTGTCATATTCGAGTCATTGAGGAGACCCCCAGCCAGTACAAGTCTGATCTCAGGTCATAGAGGAGACCCACATCCAGTAAATATATTATCTCAAATCACAGAGGAGACCCCCAGCCAGTACATGTGTCATTTTGAGTCATAGAGAGACCCCAGCCAGTACATGTGTCATCTCAGGTTGTAGAGGAGAGCCCCAGCCAGTACATGTGTCATCTCAGGTTATAGAGGAGACCCCCAGCCAGTACATGTGTTATCTCAAATCATAGAGGAGACTCCCAGCCAGTACATGTGTCATCTCAGGTTATAGATGAGATACCCATCCAGTACATGTGTCATCTCAGGTCACAAAGGAGACCCCCAACCAGTACATGTGTCATCTTAGGTCATAGAGGAGACCCCCAGCCAGTACATGTACATGATATCAGTTTGCCCTCAGTTTGTGCAAGGATTGGTCTTAAAATCCCACATCTTGCTCCTATCATTCTCCCCAGGACACAAGCCCCCACATCCGTACCTCTGAAGTTCCCTGGACGTGCTGCAAACTCTGGACATTCAGCTGATGGACAGGAGAAGACTTCTGGGGTTGAGGAGTCGCCTGCACAACGGAGCACTAGAGGACGAGGAGAGTTACCATCAGGGGACCTTGTACCAGAAGATAATAGGACGAGGCGCCCCCATACAGCAATGCAGATGAATGCTTAGTGAAATAATACTGTGTGCCCACCTCTTGGGGGGCGACGTGCACCTGCAGGGGCTGGTTCTGTGCCGTCTTCAGGGCCACGCTCTCGCTCTGTAATAGAAAGCAGGACTCATCCTCAGCCGCTTGCCAAGCTCCATACTATGGGGACGGCATAAGGGACTGGTCATGCACTTACCACTTAAGGGACCACTTACCTCCGGGGGAGAGAGTGCCGGCTGCTGCAATGTGTGCACCGCCAGGGAGACCTGAGCCGCCTTTGGGGCACTCTGCACCACCAGGCGCTATAAACAAGGGAAGAGAGAAGGCTGAGATGTCCGACAGACACATTACTCTGCTGCAAAGGCTGGTGCAACAGACAGAACAGCACTATGCCATGGATGGATGTCAGGGAATACATGGAGCGTACGTATATACAGGCTCTAGTCTAGGACATATGTATATACACAGGACAATGTATAATCTATCAATGAGGATGATATGATGGACGGCGTCACTGGTGGCAGGTGGAGGCACAGTGACATACTTGCTGGGGTAAAGACGCTCCAGCCAGCTGCAGGGGGGACACTGCAGTCACTTTGGGCTGGACCCGGGCTTGTACCAGCAGCCTCTGTGATTGGAGATGAAAGGATAATGTTAGCTATATGAGTAGTGGTGGCAGAAAGCGCAGAATAGGAGGAGAAAATACCAGGAGTGTATAGTATAGTGTGAAGTAGGGGCCTACGAGGCAGAGGAGGGGCCTACGAGGCAGAGGAGGGGCCTACAAGGCAGAGGAGGGGCCTACAAGGCAGAGGAGGGGCCTACGGGGCAGAGGTGGAGCTTATAGTGGAGGAGGAGGGGCCTACAGCACACAGCAAGGGCCTGCAGCACAGAACGAGGGCCTGCAGCACAGAACGAGGGCCTGCAGCACAGAACGAGGGCCTGCAGCACAGAACGAGGGCCTGCAGCACAGAACGAGGGCCTGCAGCACAGAACGAGAGCCTGCAGCACAGAACGAGGGCCTACAGCACACAGCGAGGGCCTGCAGCACACAGCGAGGGCCTGCAGCACACAGCGAGGGCCTGCAGCACACAGCGAGGGCCTGCAGCACACAGCGAGGGCCTGCAGCACACAGCGAGGGCCTGCAGCACACAGCGAGGGCCTGCAGCACACAGCAAGGGCCTGCAGCACACAGCAAGGGCCTGCAGCACACAGCAAGGGCCTGCAGCACACAGCGAGGGCCTGCAGCACAGAACGAGGGCCTGCAGCACACAGCAAGGGCCTGCAGCACAGAACAAGGGCCTGCAGCACAGAACAAGGGCCTGCAGCACACAGCAAGGGCCCGCAGCACACAGCAAGGGCCCGCAGCACACAGCGAGGGCCCGCAGCACACAGCGAGGGCCTGCAGCACACAGCAAGGGCCTACAGCACAGAGCTAGGGGCCTATATGGCAGTGGAGGAGCCTACAGCTCAGGAAAGGCCATATGGCAGGAGAGGCAGAGGCGGAGTCTATATGGCAGAGCAAGGGCCTACAGCACACAGCAAGTGCCTACAGCACAGAGCAAGTGCCTACAGCACACAGCAAGTGCCTACAGCACGCAGCAAGGGCCTACAGCACACAGCAAGGGCCTACAGCACACAGCAAGGGCCTACAGCACACAGCAAGGGCCTACAGCACACAGCAAGGGCCTACAGCACACAGCAAGGGCCTACAGCACACAGCAAGGGCCTACAGCACAGAACAAGGGCCTATACGGCAGCGGAGGAGCCTATACGGCAGAGCAAGGGCCTACAGCACAGAATAAGGAACTACAGCACACAGCTAGAGCACACAGCAAGGGCCTACAGCACAGAACAAGGACCTACAGCACACAGCAAGAGCACACAGCAAGGGCCGACAGCACAGAACAAGGGCCTACAACACACAGCAAGAGCACACACCTAGGGCCTACAGTACAGATCAAGGGCCTACAGCACACAGCAAGGGTCTACAGCACACAGCAAGGGCCTACAGCACAGAACAAGAGCACACAGCAAGGGCCTACAGCACAGAACAAGGGCCTACAGCACACAGCTAGGGCCTACAGCACAGAACAAGGGCCTACAGCACACAGCAAGGGCCTACAGCACAGAACAAGGACCTACAGCACACAGCAAGGGCCTACAGCACAGAACAAGGGCCTACAGCACACAGCAAGGGCCTACAGCACAGAACAAGGACCTACAGCACAGAACAAGGACCTACAGCACACAGCAAGGGCCTACAGCACACAGCAAGGGCCTACAGCACAGAACAAGGACCTACAGCACACAGCAAGGGCCTACAGCACAGAACAAGGACCTACAGCACACAGCAAGGGCCTACAGCACAGAACAAGGACCTACTGCACAGAACAAGGACCTACAGCACACAGCAAGAGCACACAGCAAGGGCCGACAGCACAGAACAAGGGCCTACAACACCCAGCAAGAGCACACACCTAGGGCCTACAGTACAGATCAAGGGCCTACAGCACACAGCAAGGGTCTACAGCACACAGCAAGGGCCTACAGCACAGAACAAGAGCACACAGCAAGGGCCTACAGCACAGAACAAGGGCCTACAGCACACAGCTAGGGCCTACAGCACAGAACAAGGGCCTACAGCACACAGCAAGGGCCTACAGCACACAGCAAGGGCCTACAGCACACAGCAAGGGCCTACAGCACAGAACAAGGGCCTACAGCACACAGCAAGGGCCTACAGCACAGAACAAGGACCTACAGCACACAGCAAGGGCCTACAGCACAGAACAAGGACCTACAGCACACAGCAAGGGCCTACAGCACAGAACAAGGACCTACAGCACACAGCAAGGGCCTACAGCACAGAACAAGGACCTACTGCACAGAACAAGGACCTACTGCACACAGCAAGAGCACACAGCAAGGGGCCTATATGGCAGAGGAGGAGCCTACATCACAGAGGAAGGGCCTATAGCACAGCGGAAGGGCCTACAGCACATGAAAGGCCATAGGGCAGGAGGGCGGATGAAAGCATGTTCATGGATATGTTGAGGACTATGAGAAGCATCAGAAAACAGTCCTACGACCCAAAAGCTGTGTTTGCAGGCTGTGTCTGATTTCTACAGCTTCCTAATACACTTTGCCTTC